>NW_019103174.1:267377-303562 GCF_001856785.1 Myzus persicae | reverse complement strand
TGTTTGTCGTGTATTCGTAGTACGTGTTGACGCCGGTGTCTTGGTACTTAGTTCTTTCGGAGCTGACGTATATTGTCGTATGCGAAGCGCGCGCGACGCGTCCAAGCGTTCGAAATTTAAAATGTCGTTTAACAACTCGTCCGAGTCGGTGTGGTTGCGTCTTAACAAATGCATACTTAATTCTTTTGAGTATAATCCTTCGAGCACTTGCATTTTTGTCTCGCAAAAACTTAAGTTGAGCGAAGAACACAAATGCATTTTTTTGTGAAAATACTCTAATACGTTTTCACCTTTCTGCTGGACACAACGCACCATTTTTTTCCACCTGTCACCAATCGAGACTTCACCGACAAACGTCCGTTTAAACTGGTTTTCAAAATCGGCCCAACTTACTATTTCACGCGACGAAAACCAATGTCTGGCAGGTCCTTCCAAATTTGTGCGTACCGACTGTAATTTAAAGTTATCAGGCCATCGATTTAGGTTAGCTACACTGTTAACGGTATTCAACCAGTCGAGTGCTTGGAATCCAGGGTTAAGTCCGTTGAAGGCCGGTATCGACTTATGAAAATCCGGCGCGAATGTAACTTCATCTGACGACTTCTTCTGTTGTACGCTAAGTAGTTCCATTAACATACGGTTTTGGACCATCAACGTTTCCAACATTTGTTTCGTACCGACTCCTTCATTAGTGGTACTCGACGACGTACTTTCGTCCACGATCTCGGTCGANTACAACTATTGTCTAACGGTTTAATAACATCAGGATTATTAGGTAATAACTCACGTTTTAGTAGACTAATCGGGCTTCCTGTATCGATAATCGCGACGAACGTAATTCCACACAATGTGTCAGGGTCCACTGGAAAATTGCACTCACAGATAACTTCGTACGGTCCTGGGTGATTTTGAGTTGATTTCGGTCGTTCATAATTCACGTTCATTACTCTGGACTCACCGTCATTCGTTGCACCATCCTTCGACGTCTCCTCCTGCTTCTTCGTTGTACGTACCAAACTCGGGCATTTTGACCGTTGGTGCGTTGTTGATCCGCACTGATAACACGCGCCCTTTTCAATACGTGGTTTCGTACACGATGACGCGATGTGTGATTTTGAACCGCAATTAAAACAAATTCTTACTGGTCCACCAACAATTGAGTTTGAAGTAGCTGTTTGTCGTGTATTCGTAGTACGTGTTGACGCCGGTGTCTTGGTACTTAGTTCTTTCGGAGCTGACGTATATTGTCGTATGCGAAGCGCGCGCGACGCGTCCAAGCGTTCGAAACTTAAAATGTCGTTTAACAACTCGTCCGAGTCGGTGTGGTTGCGACTTAACAAATGCATACTTAATTCTTTTGAGTATAATCCTTCGAGCACTTGCATTTTTGTCTCGCAAAAACTTAAGTTGAGCGAAGAACACAAATGCATTTTTTTGTGAAAATACTCTAATACGTTTTCACCTTTCTGCTGGACACAACGCACCATTTCTTTCCACCTGTCACCAATCGAGACTTCACCGACAAACGTCCGTTTAAACTGGTTTTCAAAATCGGCCCAACTTACTATTTCACGCGACGAAAACCAATGTCTGGCAGGTCCTTCCAAATTTGTGCGTACCGACTGTAATTTAAAGTTATCAGGCCATCGATTTAGGTTGGCTACACTGTTAACGGTATTCAACCAGTCGAGCGCTTGGAATCCAGGGTTAAGTCCGTTGAAGGCCGGTATCGACTTATGAAAATCCGGCGCGAATGTAACTTCATCTGACGACTTCTTCTGTTGTACGCTAAGTAGTTCCATTAACATACGGTTTTGGACCATCAACGTTTCCAACATTTGTTTCGTACCGACTCCTTCATTAGTGGTACTCGACGACGTACTTTCGTCCACGATCTCGGTCGATCCCTTTGTTCCGGGTGGGTTCATACTTTCGTGTTGATCGTTCATTAATCGGCCGGCTGCTTACGTACGCGATCTCGTAAGCACTCCTACACTTTCTACACTTTTAATTGTCATGTATTAAACGACACTTACTATTTAATACAGACTTAACATACAAGTCACGACGACTGACTATGATACCGAACGAATGCGCGTGACAAAATTAACATCAAATTAAATTTTATTAAAGCTCACCCCACACCTGATCTATTGGGGTACTCTCAGAGATCGCGAGCGATCAAGAGTTTTTTTTTAAAAATAAACAAAATAAAAGGTAAGGCAAACATATAGGTACGATCACATATTTTATTCTTCAACTTCAAAAGTAAAATAAAAGGACGAACACGTCGCACAGACCACTGTCACGATACTACTCGACTCGCCTCTGTAGCGCAGTGGTATATATAAGTATACTATTGTTCTAGAATATTCGCGAACTACCGGTACACAGCCGATACGCGCCATTACATGAACACGGGCCTGCCGCATACCTATAGTCACGAACATTCTAGACCACTCTCGTACCCAAATACCTAACATATTGTATAAAACTGTGGCAGATAACGCATATTATACTGCAATTGCAGTCCAATATCCGGGTACCGAACGTAGATCGAGTGTAGAACACAAAAACCGGTAGAGCGCATACCGAATTAGCACCGGTTTTTGTTGTTCATAATATTTCTGTGCCGTACTGCTATGTCCGTACACGAATTCGAATTCCAAGAAGTCACGACACATCCATAAAAGCAGCAGCTGCAGCTGTGTATTTGTTACCAGGATTGTTAATGTTGGTATACGTCTACCCTCTTGTGTTCTGTGTAGGTACCACCTATATATGGCTATACAATTGCGGGAGACTGCCTTTCGGGGACTAACAGAAATACAATGAAGTTCCTTTCGAAAAAAAAAAAAACAGAAAACGATTTTATCAGTCAGTATAACTACCACAAAAGAATATTTATTTTTAGATTTTTCTTTGGGTTTTCTTTTATCATTTGCCCATCATTAGTTCTGTGAAATCCTATTTATTGTTGTTCCTATAGCTGGCTATAGATTAAACATCCGCGAAGTAGGTGGTCTTCATCCATTGTCCATCGAGGAGGTACCATTCAACCATTGTAGTATGGTCAGTACGGATAATATATTGTACGGACATATTGTATGATCAGGATTAAATAGATACATCATATATTATACCTATGTTGGCCTCGGATTCCTACCTGTCGTTATTTTCTTCGACTTCTCCAACACAATTAAAATTTGTGATTTATGATATTTTTTTTTAATAAGTCTCACTGCGTACAATGTGTACTATAATAAATAATAATATATATTATATTCGAATTGAAAATGTGAAATGGAAACTGAAAGAGCATCTTTATTTCATAGAAATGAGTATTGATAATAAAAGAGCTGTCATCGTTTCCGCCAAAACGAAAAAGGTTTGATTTCGATTTCCACCAAATCTATTTCTACCTATATTAATGAGTAGGAGTTAAAGAACCCTTTGGGCCAGTTGCACCGTCTAAGGATACACTTTGATTACGCTTAATCAACTGATAACAGTTTTATAACCGGCCAAATTCGGCCGATTAAACTTCGGTGAACATTAATCGGAGGTGGTACAACTGGCCCTTAGCCTATCTACAGTGCAATCATCGATGTGAATCTAGGGAAAAAAGACCAAGGAAAAAAAGAACACGGAAAAAAAGAACAAGTAAAAAAGAACACGGAAAAAAAGAACAAAGGAAAAAAAGAACAACTTTAAGAAATTTTAAACAGTGTCCCACTAATCAATATTTTTTAAAACAAAAATTTTAATATAATGCATAGACACTTATGCTATATTTTTGGTATTATTTATAATAAAAAAAATACGAAACATAAATACAATAAAGCTTAGTATAATAATATAGAGTAAGATACATTTTTATTACTGGAAATGCCCTAAGTAATCCTAGTGCCCTTATAGTTGATTATAGGTGACCTTTTCATACTTTAGAGCTATAATTTGAGTGAACATATTTTAGTCTATTGACAGTCATTGAAGTGTTCAAGTGTTTTCATTAAATTTTTATACTTTATATTTTTAAATACATTTGAAATGGAAATTGTTATGAAAGCAGTATCAAAAATGAAATAAATGGCTATGACATCCTGTACAAATCCAGTCGAGATTTATGCTCGAGGTGCCTCCGAGTTCGATGAACGTTCTAAATCAAAAATTTATGTTTCTTATTTTTTTTTATAATAAATAATAATAATAATAATAAATAATACCAAAAATATAGCATAAGTGTCTATGCATTATATTAAAAATTTTTTTTAAAGAATATTGATTAGTGGGACACTGTTTAAAATTTTTAAAAATTGTTCTTTTTTTCCGTGTTCTTTTTTACTTGTTCTTTTTTTCCGTGTTCTTTTTTTCCTTGGTCTTTTTTACGGATTACCCATCGATGTATATCACGAAAGCATGGGAAAACCCATTTGGTATTGACGATATTATCTTAAAAAGATAAAGCACGATTTAGCATATACCTTTTTAGCAATACGGTTGTGCATAGAATATTTTATGCGATGTCCACATTCACGTTGTCGACATTTTTTAATTTATTATTTTCACGTATCATCACACCAATTATTTTGAATAACAAACAAATATTTCACGGTATCGCTGTTTTGACAAAAATTGTACTACAACTATTTATGTTGATGACAACAATGTTTTAGTCAGTATAACAGGTATGTTAAGACAAATTTTATTTTTTATTTTTATCCAATTTTTTTCTTCAATAAATAATATTAATTAGGTACGTATTTATTATCTATTCTGTTGAACACAAATGTAATGGCCCGTGTTCAAATATTGATAGGCAAAGAGTGGCAACTGCTTGTAAGCGAAAAGAAGTAAACCATATTTGTGAAAGACCTCAAAAATTAATTTTGAATGAAATTGAATCAAATAACAATATTTCAACCTTTACGATCAATGATGTTTCAGCTATTCGTCAATCTATATATCGAGCCCGAAAGCATTTATTTCCAAATAAGTCTTCATCATTAAATGAGATACATTCCGCATTAGATAACACTGACACATCTACTTCAAATGTCGAAGAATTCTTGTCAATTAACATGGGTCAATGAAAACCGATTCCTCATGATGGCTCCTGGGTAACTCTAAATGGTCCTCAAACTATAATATATAGTGAGGTAGGTAGGAAAAGATTGAGTGGAAATGAAAATCGAACCTTTTTCGTGAATCGCGGACAATTCGCCCCCGCCAATTCGTCCCCATTAAAAAAACAAGTCCACGGACGTTTCGTCCCCGTCTATTATTAAGATAGGACATTTGGCCCCGGCAGTTATATAGATTTATTAAATAAATTTTATATCTACCCATAGGATGTTTGGCCCCCGGTTAGGTTAGGTTAGGAAAGAAGCATTATTTTTTGGAACGGTATGTGACTGGAATATGTAATCATATCATATTTATAATTTATGTTTACTTAATAAAATTATACCTAAATTATTATTATTATCATTATAATTGTTGTTTGCGTTTTAAAAAGAATTTAAATTTTAAGTTAAAAAAAAAAAAGATTTAAATTTAGTGATTTAAAATTCCAGAGGCCAAACGTCCTATGGGTAGATATAAATAAATCTATATAACTGCCGGGGGCCAAATGTCCTATCTTAATAATAGACGGGGACGAAACGTCCGTGGACTTGTTTTTTTGACGGGGACGAATAGGCGGGGGCGAATCGTCCTTTTACCCTTTTTCGTTTTTGAGAAAACAAACATCGAGTTTTTTGGTGCGGAAACGATTGAAGTCCCAATAAAGTATATCGCATTGCATGGTGATTATATTATGGATTTATAAAACGTATAAAGACTAGAGAGTAAAGAGTGCTGTCGTCCAGGTTATAATAGTAATAAAAGAAATAATAATTTTTTTGTATATAAATGGTTGCCATTAGTTATACTCGGGCAGATGAGGTAAAAACGTTAATAGTTGCGTTAACATTAAATAGTCGCGTATAAATGTCCTCGATTAAGGAAACTATATTTTAAAACTAAATGTATTTTTATAGCTTATACACTCAAAAATTACTCAATTGATTTCGAAAATAGTTTCAAAAATAAAATAAGTACTAAATCTAATCCACGACTTCTGGTTGCTCACCTACTATGTATAGGTTGAATTATTTCACAAAACTATGTACACTGACGCCTATTTTTTTGTGAACTGAGCTATACTCAAATCGAGAAACACCTACATTCACACACTGGCAATGCCGGGTTATTCAGCTTGTTTAAATATATTTATTGATTACAAGTAGCAGCAGTTATACACTCTATTATTAAGTATTAACTATACGCAACACTCCTGTTACGGATTAAATTAGTTTGGTATAACTTATACAAGTGGGTAAAAATTATTTTAACCCTATTATTGTTGAAAATTTAAGGAAGCTAAAATTGGGTCTTCATGTATTGCTATAATTGCCTTGTCATCCGCAAATTCAGCTACTGTTGTGTTTAGAGACGTAAGTTGATCAGCGGCATACATATTATATAGAATTGGTGATAGTATGTCACTCCGGGGAACTCTTGAATTAATGTTTACAATTTTTGAGTAAAATGAACCAAACTTAACTTGAAAGTGGCGGTCGGTTAAGTATGATTTAATTGAATAGCGGAAAAAATGCCCACGGAAAAAAAACTCACCGAAAAAAAGCCCATGGAAAAAACCCACAGCAAAAAAGCCAAAAAAATATTTTTTTATAATCTATAAATAGAAAAAAAGTACAATAAGCATAAATGATGTTTTTTTAAAATTAGTTTATATGTAGTATCTTGAGGGAAGAACCAACCAGCGAAGGCACTTTGGGAAATTATATAATTATATTAATGTAATATAAATATAAGTTTGGAAAATAATAGGACAAGTGAGCTCGAGCCGCAATTTTAAAGTTTATTCGAAAAATTCAAACATCTCCCTGACGACGCGTAAACAATTACATTTATTACAAGCCAGCGAGTACGGTCATCATAAATAGAACAACCACGGATAGGATTTCGAGCTTCTTTGTTTTTCCAAAAACCATTATTATTGATATAATATACGCGTAGTTATAATATATTTTTATTTTTATTTTAATATAGTGGTTGTACCAACTGGTAAAGTTATATCTTACAATAGTGAGAGCAGGTAATGTAGAATTCATAGAAAAATTAGAAAAAAAATTTATAAAATTAATTAAATTAAAAATTAAAAAATGTATAATATATTATACTATAATATTTTAACGAGTATTTGTACGTCAATTCTTACTATACTGTAATATTTGTCTAATATTTTTCTAAAAAAATCTAGTATAATAATAAAATATGTGTCGAGTACCTATAAAGGTACCCGAGTAATGGAAATACGTCAATACGTCATCTATATATATATATTATATAAACATAAACATGAAGTCTTACCCAACCGAATCGAGTGTAAATTATTATAACTTAGAAAAATATTTAAAGTTGATGTCACTATATATTTTGCTATGCGTGTATACATACTATTATTGTGGCATCCCTCCACTTATTTTGAGTCACTTCGATCATTGTATACTTAACGTGTTTTTAATTTTTATTCAGGTGAAACTGTTATGGGTATAACAAGTTGGGGTTATGGCTGCGGACGAGCGAACAAGCCAGGAGTGTATACCAATGTCCAGTATTACCAAGAATGGTTGTCAAAAACATTATTAAAATAAGTTCGACTCGTATACCGAAAATAAAATAAAATAATAGCAAATATTAATCGTATCGCAATAATTTCATAATAATATTAGCATATTATTATATCATAAAAATATTAAATTCCATAATTATAATATACCTCCATATTATGTTGTAAAAAAATAACATTTACAATGCAAGCAAGTCATGTTATTTATATTTTAATTTATTTTATTCAATATTTTATAATACCTATAATTATAATAATAATCAACAATAATAGCTAATGACTTTTTAAATCGTAATGATTTTTAAAATAAAAATTATTATTTTGTTTACTTGAGGAGTACATTGTTTCGAAGAAAAAAAACGTCATTCTGAAGTGGAAGTGGAGCATATTATAATATCCTCCGTGTTCTGTCATTTTTGTTCTGACTTTATGCGACACAATTTTACAATAATGTTATATAACCCAATATAACATTATAATTCAGCTTTCGGCATTCGATAACATTATTCAAAAGTTCATAACATGTATGAACTTAATTGCTGGGACGAGTTAACTAAATAAATGAAGTTCGCTAAAAAAAACAGCGCGTTTTTGTATAAAGTAACCAAGTTAACCTATTTGTCATATTGACTATTGTATTATATATGTAATGTATACAATATATTATTAATAAATTCAAGATCAAGGAATATTAATATATTATATTATGATATTATTGACGGTAAATGACGGCCACCCAACATCAAATTGTGGGCTCTGTACAAAATGTCCAACTTAATATAAATATAAAAACACAACTCGTTACAAGCTGTACGAGTGTCATATACACGATTTTTACCAACTTTCCAAATTATGCTGTGGCCGTGAACGTGTTAATATAAAATAAGTATTAATTCCCATCAAATATCTCAAAATTTCAAAAAATCCAAATTCTTTTTAACGGGCCCCTAAAATAGGCGTCTCCCTATATCAGCGGCGGATCCAGGGGGGGATAGGGTAAATATCCCCCCTTGAGGTTATTATATTCAAATTTATTACATTGTGACTTGTGAGAAATACTAGTATTATTATATTATAATATGTTTGTTTGTAGTTTTACAATATGTGTTGCTTTATTGCCTTTATTATACAATAAAAATAATTTGTTAGTAGTATAGTTTTCACATTATAATAAAAATAAACTCCTCCCCCTGGTTTTTATATAATATTATTATGATTCCTTTAATAGATATAATAGAATATTTTGTGATTAATATAGTTTTTCCCATTGTGTTATTACAATAAAAATAAATTCCTCCCCCGGTTTTTTCATATAATATTAATATGTTTCCTCTAGTATATATGTATTTGTATTAAACAATTTTTTTTCTTAATATTAATTGGAATAATCCTTTTTTCTTAATTTACTAGTATATATATATTTAGTTAGTGCTCCCGTGCTCATATCAATGGTTTTAATATTTACCATATAAATCTGGAATTCTGTATTATAAATTATTATCTATAGATTTGTAGACTGTATGTCTATATGGGCGTAACCGTTTTCCGCCAAATTGACCCTAGCCCGTTATTACCATGGCCGTTTTCCGCCAAAGGTTATATTCCAATTTCCACCAAAAAAAATTTATACATTTTTTTGAGATCCCCTGTACTGAATCCATCAATGTGATATTATCGTAAATATTGAAAGTGAATTTTTATAAAACGATTGATTGAAGTCGGAATGAAACGATTTACATGTTCGTGGTTCTTGTTAATTCAGAAGTTGCTTCTGCCCATAACTTAGGGGGGAACGTACTTGTATTTAAAATGTAATTGTTCAATAAATATTTAAATACGTTAGAACGCGATTATCAGATGGACACCGTGGCATAAAATCTTCCATAAAACAACTCATTATTTCACTGGGATTTAAAAATATAATAAACCAAAGGTATGCCTTAACCACATACCAATATTACACTTATTTTTATATTATAGTCTCTGTTTTTTTGTCAGGCAGCAAACAAAATACAAGTGGTACATAATGCCCATTTTTGTACCCATGAATTGTATACATTTGAGTAAAAAATTTAGCACTGTATTGGAAAGTGCCATCTATGTATATAGTTTGGACATCACATAAAAATTTTAAATATTTTGCACATGAAAAAATCAAAACATTTTTAGAATCATCGTTTAATAATAAAAACGGTTCACCTTGCATTGTCAAAATATTCATATCTAGTAAAGAGTCGTGTACAGATTGTATAGAAGTTTTTTTTAAGAAATTTTTCCTCGGCTTTCATACATATTTTTTCGTACACGATCTACGCCTTTAACGGAAATAGTGGTACATTGAAAATATTGCTAACAAATTTATAAAGACTACCAAAGTGAGACAAAATACCTTTGAAATTTGTAAAGCTATTTTAATTCATTATTAGAAACTTAGAAATTGTATAATACAATAAATTATAAATGCATAAATTTCATAATACAATTATGTCATAATAATTCATTTTAATTCATTATTATATACCTATTACAAAAAGATTATTTTTGCTTATTTGTATATAATTTGTTTATATTAGGTACATAGTAAAAATATACAAAAAAAATTCATTAAACGGGTTAAAAAGTAATGATTTGTTCAATTTTTTTTGCATTTTTTGCTTATTATCTACTTCAATCATTTTAGAATTTTGGGCACTCCATGAAAATTGGAAAACCCGGCGCCCATGATTACAACCATTACTATTTGATGGATTCGGTTCAGGGGTTCTCAAAAAAATGTATAAAGTTTTTTTGGCGGAAAACGGCTATTGTAATAACGGGCGAGGGTAATTTTGGCAGAAAACGGAAACCCCCATCTGTATGGTAGTATTCTGTATATATAATTCGACCCCCGCAACGAAAAACATAGTATCTTTTCTTTTCATGTTCGTGTTTTTATCCTCAATTTATTATCTTATTATGTACTGTGACATTTCTGACATTTTCAATTTTCAAAAGGTTTGCATAGCAATAGATCGTTAATCCGCAAGAATTCAGAAAAACACAAACCATGTGTGGGCATCTGAAGTATTACAATGTCACAATGGTTTCGGCAGAATTATGAAATTTATGGTACGAATATCCTGTGGTGTTCCAAGGGACAAAGATGTACGTGCCCTTTTTGTAGGCCACCCACTACGGTCATATTTTTCGGAGTAGTTCAAACGTTGTATACACGGATAGTGTGTGATGTTAAGACGGGTCAAACGTTCAGTGCATCGAAAAGGAATGAAAATACTGTAGAGCAGGCCCGTACAGGTTCATCGGGACATTGAGAGTTTTCTCAGTGCTCCTCATGATCAATTGATAAATTAGTACCTCTCTCCCCCTTTTTTATATCATTATAATATAAATTTACTATACATTAGAGTGTAGTGTACCTATTTTAAATTAATATTTGTGTATTACATTACAGTATTATACAAATTATATATGTTTTGTAAATATTATGCATATTATGTATTATACTACCTATTACTGTATTACCTTAGGCGTTAGGCTCGTTTCGCATAGAAACGTATCGTACGCACGCATTTTTAGTTTACATCAATTAAGTTCATACGCGCCGTACCCGAGAGGGAAACGCGCCACCGTCGGAGTGGCGCGTAAGAATTTAACCAATGTACACTAAAAACGCTAGCGTACGATACATGGCGTATGATACGCGTCCATGTGAAACCGGCCTTAGGAAAGTACATATTTAAATAATTTTTTCGTTATCATTTATGATATTATTAATCGCCATGCGACTTGTGAAATTCAGAATTCGAACAGCATAATCGATGTAACTATGTAAGACGTGTATATAATATGTACCTACATTGATTATTATTTTTATTTCGGTTTTTCTACAGGATGCCCGTCTAATGAAGTAGGTATTCAAATATATAAATAGAAGTAATAGAACTATGAAGTATATCGTAATTTTGTCTTAATAATACCATTTTATCATAATGGAAAATAATATTGCCTCATTTTTTGATGAACCATCGACGAGTGACAACTGCATACGACTATACGAGATTGGAAATACGTTTCATTGCCCATAAGACGTAAGTATATTAAAAATAATTTAAGAGGTCGTCTTAAAAGTATTACACCCTAGGGCCTAGTGCCTAGGCGATTCGAACTCGGATGTCGACGTTTTTAAAACACCAAAATTCAAAATAAAACAGACGTGACATGCATTATCATGCACATGATATTTAAATATTATGATTTAAGATTTACGTTGTCAAAATACGAGGACATTCTGTCTCGTTGAATCGAGCTAGTTTAATTTTGGGCAATTGATAACGCGAATGCTGTAAAATTAAACCATGTATTTCCAATATTATTATTCACATTGGGCGTTTAACTTATCACTCTAGTTATTAGTGTGTACTAGTGTACTCTGTAGTAGTATTCGTCATGGGCGGAGAAGTACTCTTTTTTTTACCGGGATATATTTATTACTTATTAGGGCCACATATATCTAGCGCCTACATATTGTATATAAAAAAACTTCTTTTACTTAATAAATCTTGATCCATTCTTTTTTTTTCTTGAAGCCCCGCTTTTGAAATTTCGTTTGGACATACAGTCACAATAGCCAATAGGTAAAGTAAAATAAAAATAAAAACACCTGTTAAATATTAAATAATGCTATTGCTATGTACTGACGTCCCGCCATATACGCATATAATTAAAGGCTAGATAGCGAGGGGGGCATAATATGAGAATTATTCACATTGGGAAGTTGTCGATCTCGGGGATTTAAGAACAACGACGCAATAAGAAATCGAGTGCGTAGTTCTGAGAATCCGACCACCGAAAGTGCGTTGTGAAAATATGTGTTGCATTATTAGGTACTAGCATAATTTTGCTGCATTGTTGCTATTTGAACAGTCGTGCGTTTATGACCTTAAAATGTAGAGAAATATAGCCGTTTTTCACTAAGCTGACATCTACAAATATAAAATTCCTATCGACATGGCGATTGAAGACGTCATCTCAAGTACACGTCATTTTAATATTGGGTGTTCACTTCACAGTTTCACACTCAATATTTCAATATGTCATGAATTATCTATATTATAATATAGGTATACTGTATTGTCAAGTTTCGACTAACATGTAACAAATTTTGAATTTGAAAACACTCGTAAAATATTATATTACATAAAAAAATAGTAATTTATAGACAAATGAACATGCCTTTCAGGGCCGTATAAAGTGACATTGTGCGTGGGAGCAAACATAAATATGACCTAATTCAGAATACGCCTTTTTCACAAGTAAATAACCAAAAAAAACAAATGTATTGCTACTCTCAAGAATTCAGAAACGTGTTAATAAAAAAGTAAGAAACTATATGATTTCTCATCAGCCATCTAGTCTCGCTAGTCGCTACTATTGTCTTTTACATACTTATAAAGACATGAAACAGATAATTTATGCCAATTATGATCATTTGCATAAACAACGTTTTTATTTTAATGGATTTAAACGATTTTTAAGACGCCCAATTAATTTACCATATAATAAATATATTGATTATTTATATGATATAAAATTTTCTTATAATAATCTAATTAAAAAAATTATAAAAAAAATTTCCAAAAAAAAATACATTTAAAAAGTCACTGTGTGTATAAAATACAATAATATACTCCAAAAGTTTTTAGTACCCACGAATAATATTTTTAAATTACAACAAAATAACTTAAATCATTATTCTTGGTTGATTAACATGTAATTTCATCCAAATTTGAACATAAAATAACTATAAAAGAGTATAACTGTTTATGTATTTTTAAGATTTTTTGGTGACAAAATCAACAATATGTATGCAACTATCTGTTTTAAAATTTTATCCTTAGCTATAAAAGTTGAAAATTTTATAGATATTTAACTACAATATAATTTGTAGCTTTTCAATTTGATAAATTTTGTCAACATTTGAACTTCAAATGCTTATAAAAATAAATCATATATATGTATTTTTAATATTTTTTAACAGATATTTTAACAACGTTTGTGTATGTGGATATGTGTGCGTGCGCGTGAATGACATAAATAATGTGCGAAAAATGAGTTCCGTAAAAAAATATTTTTACTTTGAAAAATAGATATGATAAAATACATTTTTATTGTAATCGTGTCAATTTTATTTTTTAAACATTTTAGAACATAGCTACTATTCACAGTCAGCATAATAATAGTTCAAACAATTCTACTGATTAATTTCATTTTGGCTCCACTGATTTATTTCATATCACATTATCATCGGATATCGTTATCATTTATGTCGCTACTCCTTTAATGTTTACCTTTACTGTTAACGTTTTGCGCTTTTCCAACTCTAATAAATATTAATAAATATTAAATAATAATATTATAATAAGTTCTTTGAATTTTATTTATTTGTTCAATTTCATTTAATATCATCTATTATGGCTCAACATATGAACGCTGCTGTAGATGAAGATGCGGCGCTGTTGCAATTTCCCAAGGAATTTGAAAACGCTGAAACCTTGCTTATTTCCGAAGTATACCTCTATCACTTATAAATGATACATCTTTCCACCATATTTAATAATCTGATTTCGATTTTAGGTAAATATGTTGTTGAAATTTCGCAAGAACCAAAACGAAAGTGCGGAGGAAGAACAAGAATTTTCTGAAGTGTTTAACAAAACTTTGACTTATACAGAACAATGTTCCAAATTTAAAAATAAAGAAACCATTGTTGCTGTAAGAAATTTACTTGCTGGCAAAAAATTACACAAGTTTGAACTGGCGTCAATAGGTAACTTATGTCCACAACTCGCCGATGAAGCCAAATCACTTATACCCAGTTTGGAAGGTAGATTCGATGACGATGAATTACAACAAATTCTGGATGATATACAAGCTAAATTAAGTATTCAGTATTAATTAAATTTTAACAATCACTTCAAATAAATTGTATTAATTTATTTATGCCAAACAAATTCTTTAATTTTCGAATTTCGTGTAATAATTAAATAATTCCTGTGATGATTTATATACTTCCAATTGTCTACACTCAGGTCTAAACACTTTTCAGCATGATATTTACTTTTTTTTAAATGTGAAATTTAATATATTTGTGATTATAGTCAATACTATACTCAATTAAAAGTCTGAAATATTATTTTTAACTTTATTTTATTATGTTATAACTTATAATCAAGGTTTAAAGTGGGAAAATATTTCAGAGGGGACTAATGTCTCCATATAATTATAAGCGTTCCATATATATTTTTATGTACAATGTCTAATGTATAAAATCCTAATTTGTTAAAGGGGACGCTTTTTAACCGCTGTCAGAGGTAGGGCGACTGAGTCCTCCTGCGCCCCTCCCCCCACTTTAACCCCTGCATATAATAGTATAGTATTTATTTAGTTTCAAATAAACATTTCTATTGTGTTACATCTTTAAAATTATGTAAATGTAAATGATAACGTATATAATGCAAAATCAACGATTATTCAATAATTGCTAAGAAAAGCTATCCATTATACCTTTTATTTTATAATACACAGTTGTACTGTATAAGCAATAGCTATTGTATAGACAATTTTGTGGTGACTATTAAGCTATTAATGAAATTTAGAAATCCTACTTATTCAATTGTATATATTTTTTTAAGTATTGGTAAATAAAAGATATTAAGAGGAAATTTTTTTTACCCTATGGCTTAAAATACATAATTTTTACAAGTTCTTTTTACTTGCATTATGTTTTATAATCTGCTATTTCTATATGCTGAAGTTTTTATTTGTATGATGTAAAAACATCGTATAAGTTTAATTATATTTGAGATATTATACAACTGTCATGGGTAAGAAAAACTTAAAAAATAGTGTGTAGCTTGCTGTACAGTATATGTTCAGTGCACCTTGGGTAATTTGAGTAGGTGTGTCAAATTTAAATTCAATGATAAATAATACGAGAGTTCTGGAGACAGTTTGTCAGGTTGTTATCAAGTACATTTTATTATATATTAATATTGCTACTGTAATAGTTTATTTTAGTATGAGTAATACAGTAGGTTGAATTAATTATCTTATTATAGTATTTTATTGTTTATATAATAAATTATATCATTTTTTAAATTTGAGTTAATATCAATTAACAGCACAATGAGGTTATGATGAATTTGTTTATATTTGAACTTTAAATACTAAAAAAAATAGTGCCTGTTGCAATGCCCAAGATGTAGTGGTGCTCTACAAAACAACTACATAGTGAATTTGTGAACAGTTCAGCAGTCCCATTGAAGCGACAAGTGCGACCGCTCGCAAAATAAAACATAAAACAATAATTTAGTAATTATTGACTATCATAATGTACAACATAATTTATTTTATCTATATGTATTTGAAAACAATTCATAAATATAATACCTATAATCTGTACCAAGGTAACAATGTCCAGATAAAAAAAAAAAAATTAAAAACCTGTTTAAAAAGGGAATATTAGTAAAAATTATATTATTTTTAAAATTAGAAACATTGTTTATTTTTAAATTGCATTAAAAAAACCATTTAATAATGTAATAATAATATGTTGCTTATAAAGTTCAAGCACATTCTGTTTGTACTGAGTTTCATGAACTACTTAGGAATAATATTCATACTTATCAAAATAACTAGATAATCTACAAATAAATGTATTACCTACGACAACATTTACAGTTAAAGCAAATTTTATTCTCTAAACTCAGTAATTACTTATTTGTTACACCATGGCCAATCTATGACACAATCATCATTTTTATAAAATAAATGGGTAAGACACTAAGATGTAACGATATATATCTAGACATTTTGAGGCCAGGCCTTGTGGTGCTAAAGATGTTAACATTATATAGTAATAGAAAAAGATAAAAAAAAATAATCTTATATTAAACTTTAATTTAAAAAATAATTAATGATAGGTATCCCAACAAAAAACTGTCAACTCCTTGTAAAATAAAAACAAAAATAATTCCTTTAGAATGTGTGACATTAGGTAGAATATAAGTAAATATCTAATGTGTGAAATATATAGTATATAAATAAATAAAAATTTGATATAAATTTATTTATTTTATTTATTTATTGTTTTAACTGAAATGAATTCAAATCTAGTTTTCTTATATAGTAGCTCTTATGTGCTTATTTTAGTTATTATTTACTTTATAATATTTTCATGATTCAATAGTTCATATATCAAAGCACTTTTGGCAATAGTGACTCAAAGTGTAAAATGTCTGTTGTATTTAATCAAAAGTAAGTGTACTTTCCTTGCTTGTTTATGAATAGATTCTCCTCCGGTAAGTACCACTTAATTTATTTCGATAAGTCATAATTATTTATAAGAATTCTTAAAGTTTTTTTGCTAGCTTATGTGTGGTGAGAAAAGCTAAATAGCTAGCTAAATCTTAAATGCAAATAATAATTACAAACTTTGAATCCGGTTGTATGTCATGTGTGGACTGCCGGAGATCCAGATGTTGGTGTTGTACTGTTTTAATAAATAGTTGAAGACAACATCCACAGTATATTATTATATAATGATAATTTATAGTTTATTTCTATTTAATTTAAGCAAAAATTACAAAAGTGCACAATTTGCGTAAAAATGTGAGTAGCTTGAAGGTGCTCGGTTCCAACCGCTATGGTACATCTGCATAATATACTGTTCTCCTGGCTCCCTATTGATTTCATGATGTCTGATCTGTTTTCATGGAAAGTTGTTATTTTTGAAAAACGATGCGAGTATGCGACCATCATCTCGCTCCATGCCTATCATTGCTAATTTTATAGGGTCTGCACGAGTGCACTGCTACCTACACGATTTCCACACACGTTTGTCTGGTTGTCAATTGTTTAAATAGTTTCAACTTATGTAGTTGTCCATGAATCTAGTGATTTTTTAATAGATTTTGCTACACAGATTAGAGTTGATATATTGCGTAGTGCCAGACTATTAATCATGTTCTAACTTTTAAAGCACGTTACTGCTATGGACTGGCGTCTCGCGTTAGACCTTGGTAGAGATAATTAACATGGCGTATAGACCAGGTACAGGTAGGTAATAAACAATATCCGAGGGAGGCGGCGCGTTAAACAATTCATAAAGAAAAGGGTTAATATATTCAAACGAGTTGGAAATACAGTAGATGATGGGTATTATGGGAGTATGAAATAATAATATAAAATAACGCATATGACTTATATGTTCGACGTTCGTTGGTGCAATTATTGTAATAGTAATCATGAATACAACATAATAGATATTCGAATTTCGAACACCCATATTGCGATACTCGGGATGCACACTCAGAAAAGTCGTATCGGAGTGTGGGCCGTTAGTATTTTCCAGAACGATAGCCGGCCATGGGAGACTTGGTTGGGGAGGGGGGCCTAATAGTTGTAATATTCACAAAACTCAAAACAACAATTTTTACAACTTTTATTATTTATTTTTAGAATAATAACAATACAATTCTTATCAAAACAATATTCTTAGTTTTCCCCAAGTTATTTAGTATTCTCGTAGTCCACACAAATAGTAGATGCATGTTACAACTCATACACCGACGTACCTCCAATAATTACATACTTTTACGCGGGTCTTTAATATTCGATACTATAATATGTTTTTTTGTTTGTAATTTTAGGCCCTAGCCCCTCCCCCGAATCCCGGAAAAAAAGACCAAGGAAAAAAAGACCAACAGAAAAAAAGACCAATGAAAAAAAGGACAATTTACAATTTTTGAAAACTACATTTTAAAACCGAGAATAATCATTTTAGTTATTTTGTTGTAATTTTATGATATAAAATATAGTACTGTAACACTGGTAACACTGTAAACAGTTAATGTTGTAAATAAGTCAAAATATAAATAGTAATTAATAATAAAACACATTAAAATAAAATACGCTGTTACACAACTGTATATGTGTAGCCTTCAAAAGGCATTTTGTCACCGCCTTTGTTGGATTTAAAAACTTCCATTTCAAATTTTTATATTATTTAAAACACTTTAACACTTCA
Source organism: Myzus persicae (assembly GCF_001856785.1). Classification (NCBI taxonomy): domain Eukaryota; kingdom Metazoa; phylum Arthropoda; class Insecta; order Hemiptera; family Aphididae; genus Myzus; species Myzus persicae. The sequence continues at coordinate 284,780 of NW_019103174.1, read as the reverse complement.
GTGACTGTCAACAGACTAAATGTTGTTCACTAAAATAATAGCATAAACGTATGAAAATGTCACTGTGATCTCTGCATAGGGAATTTCCAGTAATAAAAATTTATTTTACTCTATATCATACCACAAATTATATTGTATTTAATATAATATTTACTTTATATTTTACCACTAGTTATATTTTATGATAAAGTGTGAAAAGGTCACTGTGATCTCAACATAGGGAATTTCCAGTAATAAAAATTTATTTTACTCTATATTATTATACCACAAGTTATATTGTATTTAATATAATAATATAGAGATGAAGATTTGTATTTTTAAGGAGTTCAATATAGGCAATTTTCTGTGTGTATACCGTTTACTTGATGGCGTATAAATAATATTATGTAAATTTGTAATGAAGGTAATTTCTCCTTTTATTAAATTTAAATTGTGTATAATATCCAAAAAATATATTATAATGTACATATTAATTATAAAATTACAACAAAATAACTAAAATGATTATTCTCGGTTTTAAAATGTAGTTTTCAAAAATTGTAAATTGTCCTTTTTTTCTTTGGTCTTTTTTTCTGTTGGTCTTTTTTTCCTTGGTCTTTTTTTCTTGGTCTTTTTTTCCTTGGTCTTTTTTTCCTTGGTCTTTTTTTCCGATTACCCCCTCCCCCCTCTGGAACCGCCGCTGTAGCCAGCGAACACATTATCCGTGGGACTGATACTCGTATCGACAGGGCTAGGAGAAGTAGAGGGCAGGCCTATTTAGGAGAGCCCCGAACAGCCCATATTCAGATATGATTTGGTCAGACGAGCCGGAGCACCTTCACGCTAGTCTGTCTTTTGATTACTTATTTGGACTTACAAAATATTCGAGTCAAACCGAATTTTCTGAACACTTAGAATAATTCTCAGAGACAAATATTGTGATACAGAACAACAATTTGTCAGTTTAAATTCCATACGTTTAATTGAATATTAAAATAAATTATACCACAAATAATCAGTTTATGAGTTCATTTGAAATACACCTCGTCTTTTTTCTCTAAACAACACCTGTAGACTGACACTGAAGTAGTCGTCAGATCACTACAATAGACTATAGTTACTTTTGTTTAATATAAGTATAACACACACATACTGACATACTGACAATAGTAAACAATTATACTTTCTTTTATAAATTTAAAAATAACACTCCAAATTCACGTATTTTATAAATTTGTATAAATATAATACATTGCAAATTTATAATTAAGTACAGTTTATTTTGGCAATAATAACAACAAATAGAATTATTACCTAGATGCTGTAAACCACAGAGATGTTGAAAAATACGTTTATAGTTTATAAATATTAATAATATTATTATATAAAGCTCGAAATATAATTAATATTGTATATTGATATTTGATTTGTTTAGTTTAGGCATAATTCGAATGTCAGTATTATTCTATGAGTATAGGTACATATAATGATATAGACTATATCTCAATACGAATACATATATTACTTTAAAGACCAATAGAATAAATATTAAAAATTTATCATTTTAATAAAAATGAATAATAATCTGAACATAACTACATACATAATATTTTAATCAATTTATTACTTACTAATATTGGTGTTACTGCTATTCACTCTTTACTGGGTTACTAATATTAATAAGTGACACTATGGTATAATATGCTATATAAGTAGCAACCTACTGGCGCGGCATGCAAGCTGTAGTTTACTTTACTATTCACTATTCCAAATAGACTATTCTACCATGCATCTTTTATTGGTTTTCGTCTAAAAATATCGAGTGCCCCGGCAGGTCCGTTACATTAGCACCACTATATTTGAAAATCCGAAATAAAATTATGCCAACGATTGTTATTTCATTTGTACACATTTGTAATCCTAATATAAACATTTGTACACTAACACAAATGCCCCAAAAAATCAAATTTCCCCGGTGGTGCTAATGTAACGTTACACCAGCACCACACTTTTTGTACAGTCAAGTTATCAGCCCCGGATTTTCAAATATGGTGGTGCTAATGTAACGGACATTGCACCGGCACCTATCGTAGCAAATCGAGCCTCGCTATTGCAATCGACCCGCATATTATAATATACATAATATATGTTATAAAGTAGAAACTGCGGCTAACGGGAAACGGCTATTGAGTCTCATTTAAGGCCCGAGCACACAGAACGCGGTCTGTCGCAGCGAAAGGTGATATCGTATATGTATATTGTATATATGATTATCGTGACGGTTAAAGGTCGAATTCTGTATTTAATTACAAACGGGCCGCTGTCCGCCGCGACAGATCGCGTTCTATGTGTCCGAGCCTTTAACCATAATATTGTGAGCGATGTGACGGAGGAAATTGTTTTGGTTATACGACTGGTCATAACGCGGTATAGAAGTGTATAATATGTGTAGCTGTCGCAACGACAACAATATTTGTCTCAGCACCGGTGACAGTCCGTTATTACTTATTATCCATTAAAGATTAAACCCTTGATTAAACTATTCTGAGAGATGCCGAGATGGTCTTTCAGAAAGTCAGCCTATAATATTACTAAGTAATTTAAAATTTTTGATGATATTATTGTGATTAAAGTCAATTATTTTAATATTAAGCATTAGTACTACAGTAGTTTACATTCGTTTTTGCCAACAATTTCGTTTGAAAAGTCATTGTGTGTATAAAATATAATAATATACGTATACTCTAAAAGTTTCAAGTGCCCACGAATAATATTTTTAAATTACAACAAAACGACTTAAATCATTATTCTTGGTTATCTAATATTAAGTAATTTGAAAATACTTTGAAAAAAAATTTGAACATAAAATAACTATAAAAAAAACTGTGTTTATATATTTTTTAGATACTTTGGTTACAGAATTAACTATTTATGTGCAATTTTGTTTTAAATTTTTGATCCTTAGCTATAAAAGTTGAACATTTTCTAAATATTTAACTACAAAATAATTTGCACATTTTCAATTTGAATAATTTGATACGTATTGTCAACATTTAAACTATGTTTATAAAGAAAAATCGTTTTCGTGTATTTTAAATATTTATTAACTGATATTGTAACAATATATCTGGAGCCTTGTATTAGCATTTGTATTTTCCCTCTTTTTGACCCAACAAATGAATTTTATTTATAAAAAAAAAAACTAAAAAAATTAAAAGTTGAAAATGACCGTAATACAGCTCAAAACGAATCAAAATATTTTGAAAATTGTATGCGGTAGGTATAAAAATTGCGGATATAAACATTTAGTGTCTATTTATAAATTCTTATTTACCAACCTTTTAATATGAACCATGTGAAATTCAGTTAAACATATTATATTTAAATAATGGAAATTGATTTATTTTATTATAATTTATAATGTGGTAATGGATACAGTTATTTCAAATTGTATTTTATAGGTCCTGTATTTAATTTATTTCCTCTAATTTATTAATTTTATGATATTATAAGTACAAGTAATGAGTATACCTGGCAAATTTTTAATTAGAATATTAAATCTTATGTCTAATGAAATATGACATAATAGCAAAATATCAAAATTTGGTTTTCATTTTTATGATTTTTTTTCTTATGAGTTTTTCTTTTTATTCTTGACTTTTTCCTCGATTCTTCTCAGTACTCTGTAGTTGCGTTACCGTCCACAATGGCTGCAGTAGTGTAGTTCGTAACAAAAAGTACGATATAACATATAAAAAATAATATTAGATACCTAATTATTAATGGTTAATCTATTGATACAAGAAAAAAATATTATCTCGTTCTTACGGATATTAAACAGGAAACGGAGAGATTAAAAAGGTTTTCTTAATGGTTAAGATCGTAATGGTTTTTCAATTCTAAGTTTTCGATACGATAATATAAATATTATCATTGAATATTACACAAAATACAATTATTTTAATGACTAAAATATTATACTCTTATCGTAGTATACAATAAACTAAGACCGGTATAAATTAAAATAATTTTGATTATTATAATAATTGTTTGATATTTTTTATCATCATTAATCACCGAGTATTTTATAATAATTATTAATTGGTGCTTTGCGCCGGACGGACTAATGTGTGCGTAATAAAAATATATTAATGACGATTGAGTAGTGCAGAGGGGGAAGCCGCCACATCTTATCTGTCCAGCGTGCGCAACTCGGGCAGTGGTGATAACTGATAAGTAAAGAAAAAGTAGCTAAATAATAATTATTAAACTTATAACACTGTATAGTTCGCAGTGCCTTTGCCATTATTCGACAATCGTCGATCACCGCCGACAAAGATTTTGTAATTCCATGGCAGTCGTATTTTCGTGTGCGCTCGGTCAGGAGCGTACCTGTTTATCACCTCGCGCGCGCCCCTATCGGACAGACTCGCGGACGTTCGCCAGGCGGCCAACCGTCGTCCGCAGTGGCATGATAGTGCGTATTCCTACTCCGTCGAGTGCGTCGACCGTCGGTCCGTCTGCCGTCAGTCTTGTTATCACCGCCGTTCGCTCTCGATGTATGTCCGTTGCTCCTCGTCGTCATCGTCGTCGTCGTCGTCGTCGTATTCGTAATGAGTAGTAGTTCGGCCGGTTACCCATGTAAACATTACGGAACTCGAATTACCGAACGACGTGATTAGACTGCAACGAATATGTGATTTACAATCGTTTTTTTTTTATTTATTTTACTCTTAATTCATTTAGTTAGTATTTAATCTATGTTTAATCCTAAGTTTTCCTATTTTCTCCGTTAATAATATAGTGTCTCTTTAAACTTCAGTTCCACAAACAATATTATGTTCTCGTGATTACCGTGGCGTTGATTTTTTTCGTTATTCAATGAACTCTTTCGTGCTCGATGGTGCGGTGTTCCGCAAGAGGTCAGGCCGCCTAAGTTTAACTACGCGCAATACCGAACCACCGAGGAAAAAGATCCGCAGGAGGGATGACGGCGGAGCGGCACCTCTGCCACGTGACCTTGAAAAAAGTAACCCCCGAATGTACGGTGAAAGTTCGGCCAGCCAGTCAGCGGTAAGATTGTTTGATACAGTATTATTGCGCTTATTATTGTGATAGGTTCACGGTTTTTCGTCTTCACACTTGTGTTCGTAGGTATACTAACACACGCTGACCGGTTTTATCTATGTCCCAACCTGTGCCAATTATTGTTGTTTGCGATTTAATTTTTCGGCGCTCAGTGCGTCGTGTCGCCGCGACCGTTAAAGTCGCAACTCCTAGGGCCCCGCAATGACCCGACACAAAACCACAAAACTTAAAAAATATGATACTATAATGTCGCTCTCACTCTGTATGTGTGTGTGTGTGGGTCGTTAGATCGTAATTAACGCATACCAAAGTGACTCATTAGTCATTCTAATAGTCTCCAACCGTGGGAAAATGTAAAATATACGATTTTAATCGTCATCGCATTACTTGATTTGTCTTGTGCGTATGCGCGCACATGTGTTTCCGGTAAACGGTCAAACTGAAACATGGTTGTATGACATGGGCTGTGTGCATTGTGAGTCGAAGCATGTTAGGGTAGTCCGTTACCGGTATTTTCGGCAAAGGAACTGTGCTGAGACTCTGCCGCCGTCCGTTGTACTGAACGGAGGTTCTCAAACTGTTTCCCACACATTGTAGTTCATTGTATTGTCCATCTTACCCCTTGTCCCCCTACCCTTTTCTATAGACAACAAAGAACCACTCACTTTTCCACGTTCCATCGCATTTCACCTTGTGTGATGAACAATCTCTCACACATTCGGAATGCTTCGCCTGTTTATTAAGTTATTTTAGGTTGTTGATTACCTTAATTTAGTAACATTATTTAGGTAATATAGCGCTGGCGGTATTTCAAATGTTAATAGGTACTGTAGTGGTCTGGCGACTACAGGTGTCTTTGATAGGAATAGGATGAGGTGTATTTGATTTAATTGTTTAACGCTTGTTGTATGATGTGGTATAGTTTATTATTATTTAATAAAAACAAATGTAATTTTACTGTGGATGTGTGCTAGAATATTTGTCGCAGAGAATTACTCAGTGTTAAGAAAATATCGGTTTGAATCGAATATTTTCTAAGTCTCAAATAATTAACTGTTTGAAAATTATTATTAGTCCAAAATAATGCAATCAAAAGACTGACTGGCGTGAAGGTGCTCTGGCTCATCTGATCAAATCACATCTAAATATGGGCTGTTCGGGGTCTCCTGTATGGGCCTACCCTCAACTTCTTCTAGCCCTCTTGATACGAGTATCATTCCCACGGATTATGTCCGCCGGCTATCGTGCCGGTAAATACTAACTGCCCACGCCCCAATGCGACTTTCCTGAGTGCGCATCCTGGGCGCCACAATGTATATAGTTGAATATCTATTATGTGGTATTCGAGATTACTATGCACCAATGAATTATTAATGATATGCGTGACTAAGTATTATTTAAGTAATTCCAGGAAACAACAAACTCGGCTAAAATATACTTACCGATAATTGCTTATTGTCTTTAAGCGCGTCGCATCCCTCATATATTGTGTATCACCTGTACCTGGTCTATACGCCTGTTGTTACTCTGTAATAACCTTTAAGGCTTGACGCGGGACGCCAGTTCATAGCAGTACCAATGTAACCGGTAAAGGTCCTCACACACTGCAGCGGTAGCGGTAAAATTTTTGTCTTGGCGGTGCCGCCGTGGTGGCGGTAAATTGTGTCCGGACTCATTTTACTCCTACCGCCACTGCCACCGCTACCGCTGCAGTGTGTGGGGACCTTAACTCGCTTTACGTTTATCTTAATAATTTGTGATATGAATATAATAATAGTAATAATAAAATCAACCATTACAAAGAAGATACCTATTATAATTATACCTAAATATTCGATTAATTATGGTACAGGCGAAAACACAATGCGATGCCACAACGGCATACGGCAAAGTTGTCAACAATCTTGAGGGCACCATTATAAATCTTATTTAACAAACGAGTAGGAAAGGGTGATTTGACTACACTTCTTTAAACTAAGGCATACAAAACGGTATCTACGTGATCGATCAGCACGGCCGACGCAAAATATGGCTATAAAACGAATAGGCATAATACAATTAATTAATATTTTTAATAACCGTGTATTGGCAAGCGACTATAATAACACAATTACTGGGTCTTATAATAATATTATATCAGTATATCACTATTATCATTACATATGTATGGTATATTATAATATATACTTATATTTATTCTCAATGCTATTATTACGATATCGTTATTGAAAACTACTAATTATTTTATCGAAAACGCTGCTGCACAGGATGTACGCTCTTACACGAGCGTGGATCGATGGCATTTCCGCAGTGAAATTTGTGCACGTACGTCTCAATAATGGGAAAAAAACAGTCTTATCATTTTTTTTATTTAAACTTTGTAATTAAAATTAGTTTCAACAATTAAACACTCTTATCATAAGGTAAGTAAAGGGTAGGTGCCTGTTTAGGAGAGCTCCGAATAGCCCATCTTCCAGACGTGAATTCGACGAGCTTCTACAAGCACCTTCACGCCAGTCGACCTTTTGAAATATTTAATTATACTTGGAATAATAGTTTTGATCAGCAATTTATTTTGGACTTCCAAAGAGACGAGACAAATCGAATATTCTAATACATCGTAATCTTCGAGTAATCATTATAACAGTGTTTAACTTTTAACCATAGATAATAAAAACATGGACAGGACATGAACGTCTTATCAGCGGCGATCTATGATTTTAATTGAGGTCATTGAAATAAGTGTAACTGTATACCCATCTATAACGAGTTTTGGCTATCAATTCATACATAATTATATTTTACAAAAATGTAAATAAACGACCTCAATTTGTTATTACTACTGTAATATATAATGTAATTAATATTCATTTAAAAAAAAAATTAATTTTCCTAGACGGATATACAATATTTATTTTATATTCCTTATACTTAACTAGTATATCAGTTTACAAATACCTATTATAGTTTCAAATACAAATTTAAAATAATGATCAATGTAAAAGTAAGTTCAAAAACATTTTATAACCCAAACCTTTTGGCTTTTACAAATATTATAAACAATTTATAAAAAGTAGTGTTGTTGTCCAGCCTACAGATTGTGGCGTACAAGATGAAAGACGACAAGGTGTAAATAATTTCTTAGTCAATTTTGATTATTATGAACATAGACTTTATTTGGCATGTAAAACTGATAGAATATTTTATAACACTGAAATTTATCAGAGAGTCGACTGGCGTAAAGGTGCGTGTACTGGCTCTGGTAAATCACGTCTGAATATCGGGGTGGCTGGGGTCCCTGTTTTATAGGCCTAATCTCCACTCTTCTCTTAGCGATAAGATAGCGCTGACCCCGTTTACTATTGCACGTGTGCGTACGAGTTCCAGGAAACGGTTTCCTCCTACGCGGTTGTCGCTGTCGATATATTATTTGACGGCTATTTATTATAATAGAACAATATTTATTATACTCATTATATATGTCCATAGATATCCATGTTTCTATTTATCTCCACATATCTTTCGCAACGCAATTTCGTTTGTCGAGATCTCAGAACTACGCCACACAATAACTTTAGTTGTTATTCTAATTATTTCAAGGCGCTTTCCCGGGGTCAATCACATCCTAGTGTGAACAATCCCATGCGTCCCCCTCTCGATCTTAAGTATATACGTATATAGCGGGACGTCAGTACATGTCAGTAGTCAATGTGGCGATCTGCCGCTTAGGTGTCATTGCAAGGAAAAGAAGAGGTGTACCTGTGATAAATTGCTTAGTCTGAATGTTAATTGTATTAATTTACATATTAAATGCTCCAAATCAAACACATTAAATGTATAACTGTAAAACTGTTATGTTGAACTAGAATAATCCGCTCAGTGAATTATTCGAAGTGTTGGAAAATAATCGGCTTGCCTAGTATATGTTCTAAGTCCAAAGATATTACTGGTCAAATAATTCTTAGCCAAATTGGTTGTGTAGGAATATAATGTAAATTACATTATTATTAAGAAAGCTGGACGGCAGTCTATAGCGTCAATACAAACATGGATCAATCTATAATAATAATAATAATAATAATAATAATAATAATAATAATAATAATTTCAAATAAGTTACGTTAACTAAAATAATAATCTGTGTGATTTAAAAATAATAAAAAAATAATATACATAAACTCCAAAACGGCTCCGCCGATTTTAATGATTTTTTAGTTGTGTATTTGGTAAGTATCAGAAATCAGAATAGTTCGTTAAGTATTTTTTACTCTCCTACACCTTTCCCATTCATTTATTAATCGTGATTTTAGTATTGTAGCGATCCCGCTTACATATGCTGATGTACAAGATGATGAAAGTCGAAAGACATGGTGTAAATAATTCGAGCCAATGTGCTATTTACTAACTTAAATTTTATGCGAACGTAAAACTGTTAGAATATTTGCAGAGAGTTTACTGGCGCGAATATGCTTGTAGTTAAAACTATGAAGATGTCAGGAGGAGTTGCTCCGATCTTCGTGGCTATGATACGTCTCCCCAGGCTCGTAGGGGCTCGCTTAAAGTGGTGTCGGCTCCTTTATGTGCGGCTTGCAGGTGTGATGTCATTTTCGGTTGTTATTATAAATTCCTAGGAAGGCAGCTATCCTTAAGATTTCTAATCGTATGCCCGTCCTATGATTTATTATACATGGAGAGAAGCTAACTACTACTAATAGTACATTCGTTGTTTTGCGCCGCGCGCCGGCGGCGACGGTATTTTACATTGGGAAAGGTTATTCGTACGCTATTTCGTAAGGACCGTGAGTTTGACAATAGTTTATACATTGTGAAAGGTGTATCCTATACTATATTATAATATAATATATTAATATATTCTATTACATGTTTAATGTTATATGCGGAGATTCAAAGGCTCGCAACACAACATGGAAAACTAGCTTGACCTCATGTGTGTTTCGGCCCCATGTAGTGATGCTACAAGAAAAAAAGGCTAACCTATGTTATTTAAAAGAAAAAAAACGGAAAGGGGTTTTTCGGTAGCGATCAAGTGATACGGAACTGGAAATATTATTGACTAAAAAAGAGACTAAATGGTACGGAATGTGAGTTTCAAAACAAAACAGTACCTATATTATTGATTTATTTAAACTATATATCCACCTATGTTTTGTTTTATTTGGTACAATATATAGTGTGGTTACTATAATTATATAGACGGTCGTTGGTAATCAACATTTCTATAATACATATATAATTTATTTATTGTTTATTAGAATGCAACTTAGTACTCGTTAACACTATAGTGAGCTAATAAAGCTAGTTGACTCAGATACACCGTCATCCGTCGTACTGAGTTCGTTCTTCTCATACAGCTCCTGTGACGGTGACCGCTGATCTTCGCGCCGCGATTTAAATCTCAATAGTTTCGGCGGTAAGCTGTGTTGAGTGTATGCATTTATCAACCTTGCCACCACGAGCTTAAGGAAGTTGTATATAATATGCCACGCTTAGCGTCTTGACCTAGATTACTACTGTATGTGCTTACGTATGGACATATTAACAATCATAGCCTGATGATACATTTAATGTACATACGTTTAAAATAATAAAACGTAAAACTATTTTCAAAGGGTCAAATACTGTTAGAAATACATATTCTACTTAAAATTATTAAAAAAGTGGCCACCGAAATTAAGTTGTGATAGGCACGTCACATCATTTACCGTTATTTACATTGTTGGTACACGCAGCATAATAATATTCTTTTATTTTTACTCCATTGAAAAAGTGTATTTAATATTAAACCCGTAATCAACAGATATTTGTATAATTAATCTTCAATACGATTCACCAATATTCCTCTGAAGATCGACTGGTTGTCATCCCCTGATATAGGGTCTGCTTTTACGCTTGATAGAACCTCTGATGGTTAAACAACGCAAGTATTATAGAATATCGGAGCACGCAGGACGACGTACTTACGTAGTATCCCTATTAAATATAATTACTATATTAAATAATGTTTTAGTTAAAATATGCATTTACATAATAACTAAGAAGTATTTATTACATTGCAAGATATCTGTGCGAGTGAGTTTAAACCTGATAGTGCAACGGCTAGGCTCCGTGATATATTATGCAACGATGGTTTTTATTCAAATCTTCGATGGACGGTGTTCTAATGTAGGTAGTTGTTCCTGGTCTATCATCCGAGCAGTACTGGTCGGCACATTCCTTTCGACCGCATATATTATATAATTTTCAGTGGTTGTTTGGACATGTATTTGTATATGAGGCTGCTATGGACTGGCGTCCCGTTTTCTTAATACTTAGGTAACTTACATTATATATTCCTGCACAACCGTTAACATCAGGGGAGGCGGGGTTATTAAGTAGAATATAAACAGAAAATAACTCATTTGATATTAAAATTCCAAATGTCAGGAGTATGGAAATAAATAGCTTACGGAGATATTATTTCTAAGAAATGGAATATAGTAATAGAGCACAACCTGAAGGGAAGGTGACTAAATGACAGACTGGTTTTATAATCATAATTTAATACAGCAAGACATGGGGTTGGATATGGGAATGTTAAAAAGCTATGAGAATTGTTAATATATGAAATACCAAATATAATAATAAATCAATACTCTGACATAATCAACCATGAATGTCCGATCACTCCCCCCTGGACTATGGACATCGACATTAATCTCAAATTATCTTCCCTACCGAAAAGCGAAACTACGCCAATCATATAAAAAAATGAACTACAATCAATCCTTGAAGGATATCAAGACCATATTTGTTTTTTCACGGACGGATCCAAAACGGAAACTGGTGTAGGCGCTGCAGTTACATTCAACGAAACCATACGAATGCTCAAACTCCCTGACTATTGTTCAATATACACGGCTGAAGCATTGGCTATTTCACATGCTCTAGATATTATAAAACAAGACACAATAAACAAATCTATCATACTCAGCGATTCACTTATTACACTCACAAGCATCAAAAATTTCTTCCAACCTAATAGCATTTCACAAAAAATACAGAACCAGATATCATATCTCCAAACCAATTCACAGACTATCACCTTTATATGGATACCAAGTCATATCGGTATTCCCGGAAACAAATTAGCAGATATATGTGCAGTAACAGTCCATCTCATCCCCACACTCTCTAGTCCTCTTCTCATATACATTACAAGATTCTAAATACTTCATCTCTGAGTATATCCTTAAAAATTGGCAACACACCTGGTCAACCCTTCGAACCAAACTAAACGAAATCAAACCAAGCATTCTCCCATGGCCAACCATCCATCTTCCCAGACGCCAAGAAGTAATTCTTAATAGAGTCAGAATTGGACACACATGGTTAACTCATAAACACCTAATGACCAAAACGGACCCCGAACTTTGTCTCACTTGTGGTGAAATTCCTTCAGTTAAACATATCATATGTTTCTGTCGAGAATTCAATGACACTAGAACCAAACTCAAGCTAGCTGACAACCTTCAAGAAGCACTAGGACCCGATCCAGACAACACCCAAAAAATATTCATTTTCTTAAAACTTACTAAATTATACAACCTAATCTAAATATGATCCTATATGATCCAAACTTGAATTGTATAACTCACCCTCCGCTTCCTCTTTATATGTATAAAAAGTAATATTCTTTATTTAAACACATACTTATATTATTCTATTTTGTATAACAAAAGCCAATAACCAAAGTTGTTGCGGCTTATTATTATTAAATAAAAAAAAAAATAATAATAAATCAGAATTATTAAAAGAAACTACACGATAGATGATCGTAAATGCAGCCACACAGGACGTGCACTTAAATCGGGGCATAATTGAATATTCCGAATTGTTGTGTATCTAAACTCTAAAGCATCTATAGTGTATAGTATATAATATATATTAAATATTTTAAATTAAATTATACGAATAAAATTTAAAATAGTTCCAATACAAAATAAACAAACATTTTTTATTTCTGAAATTACTTGTGAGGTGGTGCTTCATAATAATATGTGTTCTTTATACATATTGCATATTTTTAGGTATAATATTGTGATTGTAGTAAAATTCAAGTCCAACGCATAGAGAAAACGATTAAATTATTATACATTTTTTTTTAGATTGGAGCAACCGAGAAGGAATCCAGATATTCAAATATTGAATTTAAGCGAGCGCAAGCTTTTTTGTATTTAAGTAAGTCTTTGTTTTTATTATTTACTATTACCCTGTATTCCCAAGTCTAAATTGGGTCCCGAAACATCTAACTCTTAGTTGAGGACACTATTAATGAATAAAGATATACTGGTTCGATGACGAGATCCCGAATCATTGATTAAATATACGTAATATATTTAATGCTATATATTATGTATAGGTATTTAATCGATGCCCGAAGTGTCTTAAACTCTTTGACTGATGAGTTTTGGATAACAGAGCGCTCTATTGTAATTTGTAACAGTAAAATAAAATGATGCGTTTGATAATTGATATTTTATACCTAAACAAATCTGACCTAACTTACAAAAATACAAAATATAGTTTTAGGCGGTAATAAAATAGTGATAATCACGAAATAATAATTTAATTAGCGCTAATTGTTTATTTTTATCCTAACCCTTTTAACTTCTAGGTTAAAACCTAACATTTTTATTACTCTTTTTTTTTACAGTTGTAAATTTAAATTTTAGAATTTTGTACTTTTTAATTTAAAAGTAAAATAATTATGTCATATACTCATATTGCATTTTACAGATTTTAAACATTTTTAAACATTGATAATATACTTTTACATACTATAGTGGCCAAAACCACCGCAGTAACAAATTATATTTTATGTGTTGGACCCACAGACTTTTACATAATACTAGATTTTTTTACTAGGTTTAGAAATAGTAAAATTCAATACAACATAATTGATATTTACCATATTAGAAAATACCATAAGATGTCAATTGACAAACAGACTTCAACTGATAGCGGGAGTTCACTAGTATTATATGGAAGTCTGTCCAATATCACGTACAGCATTGAACTGCGTTGTTCATACCTCCAATTTCCACTTATTCCAAACTATTATCTTGTTAATTATCAATTTATTATAAATTTATCATTTAATAATTGTCGTGGTAAGAACATTTATTTAATTTTAGATTATCAGCTGAGCGATGAATGTATTGATTTTACAATGGTGTGTTGTTATTTTTTGAATCTGTACACCACGAATCACGAGTACAATAAGTAGCCGAAATAAATAAGTAATGCTTCGATTTTTAACATCAGTATCTTTTCCGCTGGTTCGGTGAATGTTGTTGTGCATTCGGGAAGTTTAACTTTAAAATTTCAAGTAGTTTTCAAAAGCATTACCAACAGAATATAACCGGCCAAATTCGGCCGATTTAACTTCGGTTAACTTTAATCGGAGATGGTACAACTGACCCTAAGGTTTCTATAGTTATAAATAATTGTCAATTTGTCTTATCAGCTTATCCTTGTATAGTTTTATAATAATAATAATAATAAATTCATTTCAATTAAAAGTTTAATTTTTAATTTTTCAATTACAAACATAATATTTGACCGTGATGAACCTTTTTTTCATACCATCTGTAAAGATATTTCACTTCATCCGAGCGCGCTATTGCAACGTAGGATTTTTTTTCATAAATGCTACAACGCTAAATTAAAATCTACCTAAGTTTAATTTTAAATATATAATTTACTTAACTTTTTTCTAGATTACAAGAAAATTAGTCCTCAAAACATAAACAAACTCCTCAAAGAACATTTAAAGCAATTTGATGAAAATGAAACGCAACTAAAAAAGGTATGTGATTTTTAGTTTTTAATAATTATCATAATTATACTTAAGTTTTGTTTTTGTATCTATCCTTGTGTATGATTTTTAGTTAAATATTTAATTTATAACTTTTTTGAAGATATAATATTTATTCATTAGTCTCTTTAAAACTAATTATTTTGAATATTTTTACTTATACGTCTGTAAACTGAACTAAATAATAAAAAAAAGATTTCTTCTTTTCATAAAAACAAGTACTAAGTTAAAGAATTTAATTTGCCGAGGAGCTTAGAAATATTTTAGAAAAAGTATAATATAGTATATATCCACATTTATGTTTTTTTTTTGCATTTTAAAATCGTGATTGGGGGGTGGCACTGAAGTTAATCATTTCACCCCCCAACTCCATCGTTTATTGTTTTTCAATACATTTTTCACAAATAATATCCAAGCGTATAGGTTTTTTACATTTCACGAGGGGCTCTATCTCCTCTACTTTGGTCTTCGACCCACATATAAACTTACTACCTATATACTTATACTAGTTAATTCTCGGTTATTTTGTCTTTTCCTCTCGTCTTTTTATTTCTGCCCCATGATGTGGTTGATGTAGCCGTCAATTTGCTCCCACCATTCTCTCTTTTTGATCATCAGGTCAAATACATTTTCTGGGTTAATGTCTTGTCCAATCATTGCCTCAACACGGGATTCCTCTGTGTCATCGGTTGCATCAAAAGATGGTATGCTCAGCATCATTGTGCTCCCCACAATACCAGCATCCACTCCTTGGCAGCTAACCATACTTATGCAGGTATGCTGCGAAGCACCTGATTATCTTGCAGTATTCTCATACAAATCGATGTGTCGCACGACTTTTTTTTTAGTTGGCGATTCGAGCGCGAAAAACGCGCGACAAGCGCAAAAATGATGTGATATCTCGATTCGTATGAGAATTTTGCAAAAAATACGACTAGAGTGTTTATTTTTACATTCAAGATAATATTCTAAAAATAAATTTAAAAAACCCTGATTTTGAAGTTAGAAAAAAAATTCCAAAAAACTCTTCATTGTGACATCACAGTGAGTATGCGTATACTAATTACCTCACACACTTCAGAAACACCCTGTATTTACAAATCAATTTCCTACTTTAGAAAACATCACCTAAAGTTGGGAAAAAACTTAAAACTTTAATATTAAATGTATACTTTGAACAACCCTGTAAACAATTCCCCCATGGCTATTTGTTAAACTTATTTATAAGATTTAGAATTTATACTACTTTGACCAGAATTAACCGTAATTTGCGAATACCTCGCATGAAAAATAGAAAATTGCAAATTTTATGTCATTTATAAATATTGTTATGTATATATTTTGTTAAATTATCTTATAGAAGGTAGATAATTCATATGCATTGTATATATTAACATTGATTATCAATGATATTAAATAATTATGCATTTTAATAAAATCATATCCGAAAAACAAACTACATACAAATTTATTGAATAAAT
Organism: Myzus persicae; assembly: GCF_001856785.1. NCBI lineage: Eukaryota > Metazoa > Arthropoda > Insecta > Hemiptera > Aphididae > Myzus > Myzus persicae. The sequence continues at coordinate 268,355 of NW_019103174.1, read as the reverse complement.
ATCTTAAAAATATATTAGCCATCATAAATTCAATATTCGTATCATATAAAATAAAAAATCGAAAAAAATTGATGTTAAATATCAAAAAAAAAATTAAAATATAATTTATAATTTTATAATACTCTTATCACATATTTATTGTGTGATTATTCGTAATAACAAGAATGATGTTGTAAGTTACGTACCATTTCAAGGCCGTTTAGAATTCTAAACACATTAACATTGGCCGCCCGAGAGTCGCTTCTATAGTGTTCTATGGTTGAAGTTTACTTCGTCATGCTTTCTATTCCTCAATTTTCCAATGTATCTTATGAGTCTAAAGGTCCATCTGCCCTTTGATGACGCTTCCCATTTTTCTTGCCTATATTGCTCTAGTTTCGTTCTTAGTTCCTCTCTGTTCTGGTTGTCAAGTGGTTCTTGTTTTCTGGATTCGTATTGTGTATTTTTCCTTGCGCCATTAATTCAATAGGTAATATGTCCGCTATCACCTGTACGGCTTCTATCGAGACTACAGTACGCCATAACGCCATAATCACTCGCAACGCCATTCTTCTTTGTACTTTTGTTATCTCTTTCCAGCCGGATGTAGTCTTTACGCTGGCTCATATCGGACCTCCATATAGTAACACGAGTGAACCACGTTTACTAATGGTCTTCTTCTTCTCGTGTTGGAGGCGCTTATATTGGGTAGTATTCTTCCAAGGGTTTTGACTGTTTTATTTGCCTTTTATGCCGTTTGCTTCGCGTGATCTTTGAATGACCATTTTGGGTCAAGTTGTAGTCCTAAATATTTAATGCTATCTTTCGTTTTTATTTGTAAATTTAACCTATGTTGACAATCATGTCGTTATGCGTTCTTGGCTTTTTGAATACCATTGTTTAGCAATGGTATTCACCAAGATATTCATAGGTATTCATAAGTATTCACCTATATTTATATTTAGAATAATATATCATGTTGTGGGGGGGGGGGGGGGG
>NW_019103174.1:94476-267368 GCF_001856785.1 Myzus persicae | reverse complement strand
GGGGGGGGGGGGGGGGGTCTGATATTGTAGGAGTTGTATTCAATTCCATATGCTCCTGATTTATACCAGATGAAACTAGAAATCCGTGATATACAATGGGGATTTTAAAAATCGATAATTTAAAATGTATAACTTGCATATTTCGTCAATTTTAGGGGGAAATGCATATTTTTTGATTTTCATTCGTCTATTATGCATGTTTATTATTTTCTAAAAAAATGTTATATTTTTCTTTCTTCAGCCGTGTTTTTTAATAATAATATTATTATTGATTCTAAAAAATATTTTCTAATTTTTGTATTAATTAATGTTGGTATTTATTGCCATTGTAGTCGATATTCATTAAATGGCAACAGTGCGATGTGCATTTAATTTTTTCGCACTGATATAAATACTGATGTACTTTCTTTTCGAATATATTAAGGTATTTTTTCAGTTCAGTAAAATTGTCAACATTTAAATAGTTTCCTGTCATATTTGAAGTATTATGCATTTATTTTCCCATATTTTACATTTCTTTTGAAATTGGGAAATTAATAACAACATAAAATGGTGCTTTTGCACTTTTGATTGTTTTTCTATTCTATTAATTGCAACGCGGATATTCTGTCGTCGACAAATGGGAATTATGGAAAGTAAATTTGTCTAGTTTCTGCTATGAGTTTTGATGTTAAGAATATTAACTTGGTCTTATATTTTCTAAAATCTTCATATCGTTTACTAAATGAGTTTTTATTTATTGAATGGCCGATTTGAAGCACTTCAAATCAATAATACAACTTGAGCTTTCTGTGTGCTCTCTCAAAAGTTCAAAATGATCAAGATTTCCGCTGCCACTATCTTCTGCAAAAAGCTGAAGTTGTTGAAAAAAGGACGGTTTCTAGTAACGTATGTGTTGTATTACCTTTACCTTGAAGCTTTTTATTTAAGTGATTAAGAGACGAAGTCAAATCTACAGCAAAATCCAATTTTTGTGGGCAACATATCGCATAATTCGGGGTAGTTGATGCCTTTGTTCGTTAGAAAATCTGTTATGGGTTCGAAACAAGCTGTAAAGCGCTTCAAAATAGCCCCTCTCGATAACCAACGTACATTATTGAACATAAGAAGATTTATGCAACGGGCATTAACTTCATCAAGTAATACACGAAACGGTCTAGAGCTGAGGCTATAAATTTGTTAATAATTTTCACTTCTAGTGCCGTGATTTGGTTCATATCAACTGGGAATATTTGAGCACATAAAGCTTTTTGATGAACGATACAATGAAAAGATTGTACTTCATGTTTCATATTTTGGCCAAAAACAATTATAATTTGTTTATATTTACCAATAATATTTGGTGATCCATCAGTGCAAAGACATATCAGCTTATCTAAGTTGATTTCCCTTTTTTTACAAAGTCTGTATTGGCAGCACAAATATCGTCTCCTCAAGTTTGATCTGTGAGCTGTAGTAAACTTAGTAATTCTTCAGGAATACCTGTAGATGAAACATACAGTTGCATTAAAGTGAGTTGCGCTCAAACGCCACATTATTTATGACTAGCTAAGGAAAATACTGGTGATGACTTCAGATCGGAAGACTGTTGTTCTGTGACATTTTCAGCCATTCTAATAACTCTGGACGGGCCGATAGCATAAAATAATAATATGCGCACCCCGGACACCTAATTGTTGACCACTAACACCTAGGACAGTTCTTGAATATATGAGGACCAGCTGGGTGTGTAGTGGTGTAATAGCTCGAACAGCAGTGGTCGGGATTGCCGGGCAAATACTGTCGAGCTACGTAATGCGTGTAGTGTATTTATGTGTATTATTTGTGTGTTATGTGTGTATATATGTGGGTGTGTGTACAATAAGACAATAATAATAAAATGGTAACACGGTTTCTGGTAATAATTTGCTGTTGCTGTATAATACAAAATTTAAATAATAATGATACAAATATATTATAAAATTCACAGCAATATAATAGATATAAAAATATAATATAAATAATAAATCAAAGCCCTTATGGCTATAATAGTATATAATATATTGTGGCCCTTCTGGCCCAACAGAAAAAAGGTACCTATGTATAAATGCCCGGCCCTTATGGCCAAACAAATAACAATTTAATGTGATGGCAGCTATTAAAGCTGTAAATCAGTATAAGCATAAATGATACTAAATTATATATATTATAAAATTCACAGCAATATAATAGATAATAAAAATATAGGTATAATTCACTGTAGCTATTAGAGCTACGTGAAAATATAAAAAGATTAGCCCTTCTGGCTCAACAGAATAGCAATAATATATAAAATAATGCGTGCAAAATAACGTTCGGCCCTTATGACCAAACAAGATATAAATATAATGTTTTGTTAAATTGCAGTTAACAAAATATAAAAATAATGATAATATGCGGTCCTTATGACCTAGCAGAATATTTAGTACCTACCATGCGCCCTTCTGGCACGGCAGAATATAACAATAATTGTAACAAACATATAATAAATATAATAAAATAACTCACAGTTTGTGGAGCGCAGACTGGCCAGCTGGTCCTGTGCTATAATATGAAAATTGTACAAAAAAAACATAGGTAAATGAATAATAAATAAAGATATAGTATTGCCTTTATGGGTCACAATAATAAATGATAAAAAATCTTCGGCGATCAGAACCGAAAGAACAATAATATAAATACAGTGCTGAAGTAGAGAATTACATAATATAATAATATTAGTGGCGATTCGCGCTCACAATTTTGGTTAACACTTAATATAATATTAATAGGCCCTTTTGGCGCTCACGTGTATACAAAAGCCGATGATAAATTTTACTTGTGAAAAAAAAAAAAAAACTAATATAATAATATTAATAACATAACCCTTTGATAGAAAAAACGTTGTTGTTTTTACGCATCGATGCTGCTGCGACAACGTACGGCACGAAGCCAAGAACTAATCACGGCGGCCGTGTTATATTATATTCGCGTAGACGGAGCGGCGGCACGATAACATTTAATCTACATATTATATAACTCACAAGACATTTAAATAGGTACATACAAAAATAAATATTACTACAACAGGTGATAGTGTGTGTGTGTGTGTGTGTGAGTCCAGCTGTCCTCGCTGCCCGATAATGATATTTAATTCAAAACAATACGATGCATCCACAGTACTATGTTGCGGCGGCAACAAACTCTATCACGAATAGTAGTTGCTGACAATAGAATATCCTTTATTTTATTGATTATTTGTTTTATTTTTGAATTCAGAATTCATTAATTTAGAATGATCCTAAGATAAGATGATTTTTACATGTTAAACCTAGTATAAAATATTTGTATATTGGTAAAAAAAACATTTTGAACGCTTAATTTGACTTAAATAACAAATGTTTATTTTTAAATGCTTATAAATTACATTACTTAGAATTATATAATATGCTTAGAACGCATTACAAGATAATATACTACTTGATTAGTTATTAGTTATTATAGTAGTATACAAACTATTTTGTTTTGAATTACGATGTACCGACAATTGAACAGGGTTATGGTAATTGTAAACAATTAATCAGGGTTGTGAAAACAATATTTGTTCAGTAGATATTATACATATTTTTACAGTAAATTGTTCTTGGATCGTTAAGTATACACATTTCAGATGTATAAAAATATTTCAAACAGTATTTATCTCTGTATTTACATTCAAAATAAATTCTATATTGATAATTATAAAATTGACTTGAATTTATTGCACTTTGTCGTCCATTACCCTTGTACATCAGTATCTGTAAGCGGGATCACTATAATACATACAGTTTTAATAAACCTAACAAGTCGTTTTTTTAATTGATCAAATCTCCGGATGAGTACATAGTCAACGGTCTAGGAAAGTTACGCTTGAATACTGATACTCAGGCATAACTTTTCTTTTTTTTGAGGGGGGAGGAAGGGGTAGTGAAAAATATTGATGTACATAATAAATTCATGTTTAAAAGTTAGAATGTTAAATGGGATAATACATGTTATTCCCACCGAAATAGCTATTGGCGTGTTTGAAAAATGTATTGAAACTGTTTGCGTACTTTTAAAATGAATGGTTTTATTTTATAAAAGGACGTGAGCTTGATTGTCTTAAGCTCAATCGTAGCTTCATCTAAAATAACTAAAACTCTCTGTTTTAAATAACGAATGCGTAATTGTATACTGTTTATAGTTATTACCGCAGGGCTTGAAACAAATGTTTTTGGAACCACTGTTAGCAAGACTCATGTATTTTAAAAACCATGCTTAAACCAATACCGTACCTGAAGAATAAAAATAATCGTTAAATATTTTAAGTGAACTCGGTTTTAACCTATGATAATTAGTATTTTTTTACTTAAATCTTATATGAATGTATTCATTTTTTGTTTTAGATTTTTGAACAATGTTACGATTTAACCGGATGTGTAGAAAAGAGTAAAGCAATGATGAAACAGCTTGAGACTGTTCCATGTTTAAGACTTGGTCTTGGAACTAATTTATCTTCTGAAGTTAGTAACAGGTAAATATCTTAATTCCAAATTTAACTCGATGTATTATATTGTGCATTGGTCCGTATTTAAACATAAAATTAAATTTAGTTATTTAATATTCTGTTTTAGGATTTTATCCATTTCGCCATGTAAAGTTTCCAGGAAAAATGTTAAAATAGTTAAACAAACGAAAGATAAAAAAAGTATGCCAATCCGTTTAAAAAAAAAAATTGAAAAGAAAATCATTCAATGTTTTGGAAAGGATCATTACAAAAATGATCGAAAAATTCTCTTTTCAAAAATAATTAATGATTATACTAAAACACATAATACAGATTATAATTCTGATACAACGACAATTTCAGATACTGAAATCGATGAGACTGACAATTTTTGTCGCCTAACTAAATGTTTTCGCGTAAGTGTCACTGAAATCGATTCTTTAGAAGGAAATGCGGTGACTGAACCAAACACTGATAGTATTGCCCTAGGACATTCTAGTTCATTAAGTAACCCGCAACTAAATACTGATGTTAACGTTCAAAACGCTGAATGTTTTGCACTTTGGACAAATATTGATCTTGAAAAAATCATGTTTCCGCGATTAGTAATAGATGAATGTAGTCATAATTCTTCTGATACCAACATTGACGTTGAAGAAATCACGGTTTCACGATTAATTATAGATGAATGTAGTCAAAATGCTTCTGACACCAATATTGACACTGAAGATTTTGCGGTTTCACGATTAATTATAGATGAAGGTGTGCAAAATGCTAAAGATTCTCCATTGAAAACTAAAACCGATGTTGAAGCAATCACGTTCCCACAGCTAATAATAGATGAATGTAGTCATGCTAATAGTATTATAAATAATGGAGAAATTATAAATTTAGCATTAGAAAAATATACAAGTACTCAAGATTTGGCCAGTTCTCATATAAACGCATTGAAAATTGACACTGATATTGCCGATTCGAAAAAACCATCTGAAATATTGGACCATACAAATATAGAGCTTAAAATTAGAAAAATTTTAAATCCCGATGATAATGTTTTCAACAATTCTATAATAAAAGATTTAGCCACATATTTTTTAAATAATGATTTTCTATCCAAAGTTGATGTATTATGGAAAACAACGGAATCAAAACTTGTTGAAGAGTTAATAATAAAGCTCCTTAATATGTTTAATAGCACCAAATATAATATGGCACTATTTACAGGTTGTGTTATTTGCATATTTCGGGAAATTGCTCAAAAGTCTTCATTTCCTCCACGTCAAATGAAATTTAAATTGATTTTGCTCCTTGATGCGATTAAAAAATATATCAAATTTCATGATAATGAATTATGGAGGAATTGGTTTTTACCTATTATGTTCTTCGATTGGTGTTTTATTGTGGCGTGTATCTTCATGAATTCTAAAAATCAATTTAAAATAGATCTCAACAAGTCAGTTATTAGAAATGCAACAGCTTACTATAAAATGGTTAAACGGTGTAAATATCTATTTATTGATCAAAATTCTAAAACAATTAAGAATATTGGTGTATTTGAATTGTCAAGAATTGACGACCTGTTGGAATTCGATGGTGTACATGCTACTAATGATACTACAGAAATACCAGATATACCTTCAAATGAACTTGAGCGCAAAAAACTCGAAACGGATGATAACTATATGGATACTATTGATCTCACCTTACCAGAAAATATAGAAGAAGTGTGTCCCGCTCCGGTTTATCCTAAAATATCTGTACGTCCTGAATTTATGTATTCAAATTCATTTATTAAGAAATCAAATTGGTTTACTGGTCCTGTCAGTGAAATTTTGAAAAAATGGAGTATATCAATGACCAACGGGAGTTTTAAAAGTTCCACTGTCCAAAATAATTCTACAGTTATTGTTAACAATGAAGAACCATCATCTGTTAATAAACGCCGAAGTGCAACAAACAAACCGACTAAAAATAAAAAATCCAAAACAGGATTTGAATCCCCACGTGTATTTTTTACCATTGCAAATAATCCTACAGAATTTGATATAACTTATGGTTCACCGTCAATCCCTCAGATGTCGAGTTCATCAGAAGTCGCTCAAATGTCAAGTTCATCAGTAGTCCCCCAGATGTCGAGTTCATCAGTAGTGTCTCAAGCAAACCTTCAGATAACGAGTTCATTAGGAGTTCCTAAGACGTCAAGTTTATCAGCAATCTCTCAGATGTCAAGTTTATCAGCAATCTCTCAGATGTCAAGTTTATCAGCAATCTCTCAGATGTCAAGTTTATCAGCAATCTCTCAGATGTCAAGTTCATCAGCAATCTCTCAGATGTCAAGTTCATCAGTTGCCCTTCAGAACGTCAGTTCTTCAGCTGTTTCTCAAAATTTGAGTCCATATTACAATAATTTTTCATCCAACAATACCGATAGCCAACTCCCGGTAACACCAATCCCTCGGAATTTAAGTATATATTACAATAACATTGTTCCTGATACTCAAGTACCTTCTGGCTTGCAATCAATTGTCAATACTACACAATTGTCAAATGCGAGAGTTACGAATCCACCAGTTGAGAAAAATATAACATCTACTTTGCATTCACATTATTCAAATATACAGCCATCAATTCACCATCAGCATTCAACTGCTATGAATTCGCAGCTTCCGAAGGCAGCAAACACATGGCCATTAAACCTCTATAGCAATTTGTGTAGTGATCCTTCTTATAGTAAATCAAGTACTTCCCATACTGACTACATAAATTCTGCCCCGTCGTATCCACAATCGCAATATAATCATTACATTCCACCAGCCACTTTATATCCTCGACATTCAAATGCGCTTACATATCCATTAAACTACATACCAACATCGAGTGATTTATTAACAAACACCACAGCAATGGTATCATCAGTGAACTCATATATGGAGCATCAAAATTACATTTATGGAAATTCTTGCTTAAGTCAGAATAACTTTCACAATACCGATCACAATACCCAGGTAATTAATTATCATCATCATTTTATAGGTTTGTTAATTACTTTATAATTTAAATTTAATTGAAACCCAACACAATGAAACATAGAGTAGGTATAAATAAAATTGTGTGGCAGTTAATACTGTCTGTGCGAGTATAGGAATTAGGCAATATGTTGCAGGATAAGGATATATGGTAGCATCATGATAGTTACAGTTTGGGATTATGTCGAGAAAATCAATGATGGATCGATATTTTATATGATGCGCATCTTGTAGAAAGAAGAATATGTATGTTATGTGTTTGGTGGTTATAGATTTTAAGAAATCAAAAGAGTTCCGAGAGGTGTTTAAAGAAAGTGAGAGTATATCTGAACGTATTAGAAAAGATGTATCAAGTGTGTTGACGAGATTGAAGAGTGTATGTTGAGAAATGAAAGAATTTAGTTTAAGTGTAAGTGTGACCAGGGTTTAGCCTTTACCTGTTTTCTATTTATTAACGAAATTACGAAAAATATATAGGATTATGTGATATGTAGTGCTTGATGTTTGCCAATAATGTTGTGTTAGTCGTTAGGGAAGAGAAAGCTTGGATGATGTGAACGATGTATTGAAAGAGTGGCGAACTGTAATTAAAGGAATGTAGGATTAAGACAGCGTAAATTGTGTATGAGCTTGGAGTAATCAATCAAGAAATAGATATTGAAAGCCATGTGATGAAGATGATTTAGTGTGTGTGTGGATTTAAAAGGTTTAACTCTAGTACTTACGGTTAATAATACTAAAGATTTATAATTTTGTAGAAGACCTAAGAAATATGCTTAATTTATGAAAAGGATAGAAGCGTCAGGTTTTTATGTGACAAGAAAACGCAGTTTATATTAAACGGTAGATTGTATAGAACAGTTGATATACCACTAACGCTGTATAGATAGGAATATTAGGTAGTAGACAATACATCCAAAACAAGTGGAACAACAGGTTACCGGTCATGCTCTGATGAGGGGTGACTTGGAGGGAGTGAGAGTATCTATTGAAATTAATGTCGAAGTAAAGATAGGAAGTGCGTGCTCGACGAAGAGATGGATAGACTGAATAGATTATGAGTTATGAGATACAAGTGAGGCGGGGAGCAGATTTCTATAGACGTGTAACTACTAAGACTAACTCTGAACCTTGCTCAATATCTTTGTTTATAATTGATATTAATAATATAGTGTCGTATACGCTGATTACTCGAACGTACACAATAAACAACCACCAAAAATATTGTAATACGTTTTTATTTAATCACGAGTCACACGATTACCATCTCTGACCATTTTCCTGTTTTAACAACTCCCTTATATACACATTTTAAATTTTGACGAATAATGTAAAAATTACTGAATAATTCATTTACAAAATAAATGTTTTCTTAATCTAGTTTTTACATACTAACATTTGTTTTTACTGCATCTTGCATAATTTATATTATTGTTATCCTAGCCTACTTGTATGCTTTTTGTTGTTGTTTAATTTTATTTGTTATGATATTTCTTATTACCTATAATTGTTTACTTAACCTAATTTTTAAGTACTAACAATTAAAAGCTTATTACAACAATAGTTTTATAAATTATATCATATAGGTTAAAATCTATGAATAATATTTGATGATGATTAATGAATATTGATCATGATTTTAAAACATGTACAGGTTTCACCAGATTTGCCTGATGCACGACTACCTAACATGCCAAATCACCAGGATTCTAATACTTTAAAGAAAACGGTAAATATTGATTGGTTACTCATTTAATATGGAACTTGATATTCTAATAGTATAAACATAAGATAATGGGATAGCTTTTAGCACCTATTGGTTTTACAAACATTTGTGTATTTGAAAGGCAAAATAGGGAAAAAACAATATTTATCCAACATTTTATATAGTTCTAGTAACAGGTTTAAGATTATAAAGAAAATATTTGAGAAACTTAGGGCTGCCATTCGTCCTGATTTGGCCAGGACTAAACCGGTGTTCAGCACTCTTTTCGGCATTCATCAATTTTTGCCCGGTAGCATAAATACTGGCAGGAATACGATTGAGAATGGTCATTATTGGCGATACCTTTTTTAGACCCTTTTGACTATTACGATTGAGAACGCTCAGTTTTTATTTTTCCGCGCAACGTTTCCAAACTTTGCTTTATAAAAATCGGCTATGGCTATAGCCTATATAAATATATATGACTCTTAGAGCTGCTCATACACTGTCTATGTGACATTCGCTATCTTAATGATATAATACATAGATTTTAACAATTTTTGAAAAAAATTATAAAAAATGATATTATTTTAGTGTAATTCAAAAACCATAAACCGTAGACTCTTGAAATTTTTACCAAATATTTATTTTAGCATGTTCCACAAATAGCACAATTTTTGAAAAATTTTAACTCTTTTTGAGCTAGTTATGGCCTTCAGAAATTTTTAGAAAAATGTAATTAATTTTTAAATTATCCTCGAAATTTTAGTGAAAAAATATTAAAATTAGAATTATAACAAATTATAAATTAAGGGCTGAACATATTTTTTTTAATATTTTTTAATTATTTTATTGAATGTTTTATTTCATTTTTATTTTGACTTGAATATAGTTCGGCAATATTGCACTTAATTTCGTTCTCAATAGTACTGTTTTTTTTGGGTCAGCGGTTATTTCATTGTTCCATTTCGAGTGATCTCAATCGTACGCTAAAAAAGGTCGAACGTTCTCAATCGTTTATTATACAGCCTAAATAATACCGGTTTCCTATAAATAAGGAAGTCCCGTGTCTAAAAATTGTTTAGTCTTACAAAAACCTATAACAATTTATTTTGGATGCTTATATTTTATTTTAGAAATAATTATCCATCGGGTATTTTATCATCTATGTTTATCAACTGTTTGAATCAGATAGTTCGAAATTATCTTTATCTCTAGTCGTCATATTAGTCTTTTAATGCGTACTTAAGTAAGGAGAACATTGATGTTTTATTTTCTCATGCATGAATAATGTTCACTAATAATTGGGATAATCAGAATTGGTACAAGTTGTATAAGACTTAAATTAATAGCAAAAATATCAGCCTGAAAATAATTTAAAGAGGATGGATGTATTCTATTTAAATGGAATGTCCCAATTTTTAGCCTTGAGATGACTGGCATTAGTTTCTCCATCTTACAAGTGCGTTACATAGAAAATGTATGCTCTGTAGATTACTTGTAGCTTCGTTAGTTTAAAAATTACAGTGAATATGAAACTATTATGAAACTTTATCAAAGACCATTATCTGTGTTCGTACGTGGTATTTTTTTTTCTTTTTAAGCTTCGGCAACTGGGGCCATTAGCTGTAGGTTGTAGTACTGTAGGGTTTTGGGACTGTAGGGTTAAGGAACACGTGTGTGGTGGTATTTTTACTAATTAAACATAATGAATTTTTAAACCATAAAAACTTTTCGTATTTGTGATACCGAAAAATTAAAATCAACGTTTCACCATCAAGGTTTTTTTATAGTGAAAATGTAGTTCTTAAACTTGAACTACAGCGTTCTTACCCGTTAAAAACAGTTTTTGTTATGTTTAATATTTGGAAAACGGGGAAACAGCCCATGTCGGGGTAGCGTCCTCTTAAATAAATTGCAGCTGCTATTTATTTGCCAGCAGAAACGTTTTAACTATGTAGATATTATATCATTGTATTATACTTGCATAGCTAATTGAAAAATTTGACCCATTTGATCTATTGGATATTTTGTTTCTATTTTTGTATTTTAGTTTTAAAAATATTTTGGTGCTTGAAAAGTTGAATTTATACTAATTTATAAATCATTTAATTCATCTTTTTTAGTGTATGGCTGCCAATTGTACAAATACTTCAAATTTGTCTTGTAATAATTGTATGGTTGCTTTTTATTGCTGTGCAAAATGCCAAGTAAGATTTTTATGTTTTTTATTTTCCCTATGAAACCAATTTTTACCTGATATTAATAATATTTCAATAAATATATTTATAGCAAATAAATTCTATTTTGTTACAAAGTATTTTTATTGATTTATTTTATCATTCCTAAAATTTTCCCACACTCCATCCATCCATTAGTATAGTATGCAGTGTTAGATTTAGCTGTATTTATATTATATATTCAAACATACTGTCAAGTAATTAGTTAATTTTTTTTTGTTTCAGAAATCTGATTGGCATTACCACCAAAACGAATGTCGTCATAGTTTTTAACTGGATTGTAGTTTATTTAATCAAAATTATTAATTAAAATTATTATAAACATTGTTCATTATTTCACATTGATTTTTATTTTATCATATTACATAATCATATCAATTGCATTTTCTTTTGTAATTGATTATAACTTCATTTATTTTTTCATTTATGTATTCAATTTTATTATTTAATTGTTAAATACCTATGACATGAGAATAATTGTTATTCTAATAATAATAATTATTATTTTCATTATTATTATTATTATTGTAATAGATAATTTTATTACTGTTGTATGTTTTATATAATAGGAGTGCATGACTTTTCTATTATATGGTTTACTATAAGTTCATAGTATTATTATTTGTATACCTACTGTTGTTATAGTAATTTAATTGAAAGACTGACTGAACTTTATAACCATTTAACTAAGACTATTTTAATTTTTGTTTGTTATTCAACTTACCTATAAGTATAATAATTAAAAGAAGAGTATTTGATAAACTGTTTAGTCAATAGGTAGTTTTAAAACTTGACTGATTTTTATGCAGACGAATTCCAGAGGTGAAGTGGCTCCAAAATTCTTAGCGGGTAAACCTATATTTTCAGGCTTCTTTTCAATATGACCTTTACTAATTACTAAGTAAAAACAAAGGTAATGTAAATTGTTGTTTGGAAAGTATTTTAAAATATTATTTTTGTCCATTCAACTTATAGAGATCATATTATGCTGATCATCACATAAGTTTTCCTAAATTATTATTTTCTATATTACTTTGAGCTGTATTATATATATATTCGTTAGTAGAATAAATTCTTGACACCTAAAATTTCTTATCGAAAAATTATTAATTTCTTTAATTTTATATTTGGACAATCTACCAATTTAACGGTGTTAAATATTGAAAACAATTAAGAAATAGTTTATTACATAAACGTTTAATAAATAATTAAAATAACAATTTACTTAAATGGATTGCAAATGGACAGTTTTTAAGGAGTTTAAAATAGGCTATATTAAATTGTATTCTGGCGGGTCTTGTGAATGTGTGCATAGTAACTGATCATTAGTGTGTGTGGCTGTGTAAATAAAGTGGCGGAACGGTCTCGCGTGCCCACTTATGAGTCGTGTACTTCTTGTCAATCCTACCGATGGACCAGATAACGCTTCTACACTTTTGAAAACTGATTTGAATTCGTTAATATGTCGACTAGAGATTGATCGTGCCACATTTAAAGCTATTTTTACTTAATTTTCGAATAATCAACATTTATAATTCTGTAGAATGTATAGTTAAATAATAGACATATTATCAAATTTAAAAGTTTTCAGGTCCATCGGTATGATTGACGAAAGATAGGTACATTTTAGTTTATTTTTTTGGATAGTTGTACATTTGCAATCCCCTTAAAAGATTACTTTTAATACCCAGTTCATTGTTATTTTATCATTATATAATTCCAACAAAATTGATTTATCTATAGACAATAACATACTTATTCTTCTAGATTGTCGTTAATTATTAAGTTTCTCAATGTATTGTGTTGATATTGAAGCGCAGAATGACTAGAAGGATCACTTTTCTAGTATTACATGGGTCCTTATCACGAATTAAGATATATTAATTGCCGATAGGACGTTGTATTGGGTCCCTTGTTTATTTGAATTCGTAGATTGTTACTTAAATGTCGTGAATTAGATACTTATATTATCATATTTAGACCCATTTAAGTGGACTCAGTTTACCTACATCTTTATATATTTGTGGATATAATATAGTAAAACAGTATATAAATATTCCACTGCGGTTTATGAACGCTACAGAATGGTTTTATCTTGAGAATAATAATTATGAAGACAGCAATTCCTTAGCTCGTTGGACAAACATATCTTTAATCGTGGCTGTTATGGGATCGCTACCTTTTGTTCCACATAATTTTGGTTCCGTTATCTATTGTCCGAAAAATGATAAGAAAGTTTATACCATGAATTTTACCAATCATTTTTATTTCTACCAAGTCATACCAGCATATACCAGTGATACAGCAGTGACATATATGTGAAAAAATATTGTAAACTATTTACAGTGATGCCCGCTTGGCCAATAATGAAAATATCCTTCGACTTGCTATGCAACACCACCTCAAGTTGATAACAGGTTAACCACCATATCATTTTTCGAACAGTGCTTATCACTCAGAGATTTGTATAACTAAAGTCCATTGGGACACATGTTGTGTGGAACAATAAAATATACCCCGTTCTTATTGGGTATAGACTTACTGTACATTTAGGTTGGCTCTGTAGCCTGTATAAATATAATAATCAATGGTACAACTTATTGATACAATAAACAGATCACTTTACTTCATCAATTATTATTGAAAAATAAAATATTTATACTGTCTATACTGTAAAAACAGTTTGCAAAAGAGAAATTTTTATTTATCGTCACGATGGTAGATAGTATGGTTGTCCAACGAGCTATGATAAGACGGCATATGATTTAAATCTTGATCCCGATGCTAGCGCTTTTAGTGGACTATTTTAAATTTTTTGTTAATTCTATAGGATATAGAATATTAATGACATACTAAACTCGGGCCACTGAGAGGGTAGTACTCTTTCGCGCATACAAGTGATTGAGCTCCTCGGTTTCGTCTCTCACTCTACCACCTAGCCGGCAGGTTTAGTGATGGGAATGCACAAGATAGGACGACCTTTGGTCGCCGCCCAGAAGCGCTCTCTCAGCGACCAGACTTTAAGAAGTAATATTATTATCAATTATGATCCTAATATATTATTATAATTTTTAAATTATGGTAGAATTCTGTCTAAACTGATAACCAACAATTTTTCGCCGATTTTCGAGTTCTCATTAAGTAATCCTTCTGGTTATTTTGTGATTAAGGAGTAGAAAACAATCTATTATTATCCCTTTAGGAGACTAATTTTTGCTCAAAATATATTAAAGTCAAAAATTAAATTCATCACATAAATAATTATTGAATTATAGATTGAAGGCCCATGGGCTATTTTTTGTGTAAGCAATCTACGCTTTATTCTGGTTGCCCGGTAGGCCACTGCACTTCTCCGTACAATGTAATTTTAACTATTGATTGTAAATAGCAACAATGGCTATACTTTTAGTATTACATCTTCAAATTTTCTTACGTATATAGTTTAATTTAAACTATAAATCGAAAATATTTACAGTGACTATATGACCTATATGATCAATGATCACAATACTAGTCACGAACAATTAATGAGGGATCTAATTAGGTTAATGTTGGGGGTTCTTGGTTTTGAATTACATTGCAGGAAATACACCTTTGCGCGGGTATCAAAAGATAACTTCGAATAAGTTATTACAGTGTGCAACTTAAAATATAAAAAAATTTAATAAAGTTAGAGAACTTTAAATACACGCTTAGTATAGATCAAAGATACAAAAGAAAAGCCATATCAAGTTATTGACGAATGCCTTGTCAATCAGCATTGTTTGCTGGTTTATAAAAGTCAATTATAATAATTTTAGTATTTAAATTGTTTTATATTTATATTTAAAATCAAGACAATTATTTTAATTGATATATTTAAGTAATTAGGTATAAATTAATTATACTTATAGCAAGACCGTAATTAGAACGGGTGTTATTTCAAATATTAAATTATTTGGATTATACCTAAATAATATATTATTTGTATTGACATTAATTTATTTTTCATTTGACCTCGTGAAAAATTCTAAATACGGTCTTGTTTGAAAAGCGAATGCTTTCATTTTGACGAGATTCAAATTATATATTTTATATTTAATAAAGATAATTTTCAATTAATACCTATGTGTTTTCCTTGTTTGTTATATATTTATGTACCTTTCAAAGTTTATTGAAAATATCATCAAGAGCTAAGAGTATCAGCTGAATTACCAAAATAATCACAAAACGGATAATTACTTTGTACATTTTTAATCACCTAGTACGATAAATACATTGGAGTCCGCATCAAATATATATGTTTTGGGACCTATTGTACATACAAGCCTGGATTAAAAGGTGTGTGAAATGGCCCCCAGTCTACATGACTTAATAAAAATATGGAGTATTATAGAACATTTTTTTATAATTTCTCTTAAGAGCCTGCATAAAAATTCCCGGATTTGTAAGACACTTATTATTTTAAAATACATTAACGTTTATTACATAATCACATCATTTTAGCTCGTTATAAATCATTTTTGAAAAAACTGAAATCTAAACCACGGTAAACATTTGATTATATCTTATATTCATACTATAACATCCTTGCATGATGCGTAAAAATTATTTTTTTGCATTTCCTTTACCGTGATCGATGAACGCTTTGCATGTTTTATTATCAATATCAGTGATTGCGCCTATCAGCTGCTGCACAATAATTAGCAGCGGTGCCTTAAGCGAGGATATAATATGAGGAATGAATTTATAGTGGACTGTATAATGAGGTAGCTTAAAGATATTTAATAAGTTTGTAACAGTTAGAATTGAAATAATAAATAATTATCCTGGTTGGCTAGTTACACAATATATAATACACAGAATAATAATAATAAGATTGCCAGTATCAATATACTAAATATACATATGAATAATAGGAACTAATAATTAATAAATAATATGGCTCATCACCCGATTACCTGGAGACTGGTGTCCGTTGGTGGCTTTAAACCGGAACGCTACCGTCTTGGGATGCACACACTTGCACGATAAAAAATACAATGATATAATATTAAATGTGTGAAAATCCCGGGGATGTACGACCAACGGGCCACCAGCTCAGACGAAAAACTCACAACCACAAGATCATATATAACAGAAATGAATAACATGGTTATGGCAGGTACAATGAATAATATAGAAAAATTGACACAATTTGAAACACAGGCAGAAAAATGATATATTGCCTATGAAAAGTAAATTAATGAGACGAGGAAAATTATATTGGATAGGTATATTCAGTCGACGGCACAACGCATAAGAGAACGAGAAACAGATATGGTGTAGGCGCGGTTCCTTGAAATTGAGAATGAGATGAATTATGTAACAATACCTTAGTGCCACCTACGCAAATGGAGAAAACTTGATGTAAATATGTAAATATGTAATGATACTTGCGATGACACTGAGGAAGAGAACCTTGTACTTTTTTGAAAGATGAGAATGATAATATGGAAAGCATAACGGCCGTAATTAGTAGCCGGCGGATAGTACCTGACAACTAGCGCTGTATCAGAACGCACCACCGAAAACGATAAATACCGTTACGCTAACGTGAAAATGATAGCATGCAACAAATATTACAGCGCAAACAATCAGTCCTAGGCCAAGCGATTGAGTTTTAAAAATGCTGAGATCACATGTATTTGTGTCAATAGAAAGGTTGACATCATTAATAGAGGAAATTTATTAATTTTTGAAGTATAACTAAGTGCTTCAGTCCTAGCAACGAAATTCATCTGCTTAATCGACTTTCATTTTGGAGATATATGGGGACAATTGAATCAAAAGAATAATTTATTTAAGTAGAGCCAGTTTAATAGAAAATAAATATGAGAGTGGAACCCTTCGAATTAAAAATGGAGTTTTATGGAAAAATCCACTAAAAGCAAACATTTTATGAACACATTGAACTTAAAAGATGAGAAGATGGGGAATAGCAAGACCATTCAAATCATTACACTGAGACGTCTTGGGATAACTGGTAAGTTAAAATCACCATCCAAAACAAAAATTTTCTTCGTATATCTCAAAATCCCTGTTTGAGCTATTCCCCGGTATTACCAACCGGGTAACATGTAGGAACTGTGAATCTAAATCATCCAAGAAACCACTCAAACCCAAAATAATTTCGCCAAAATTGGTTTGGTCATTTAGGTGGGCATAAGAGACTTACAGACAGAAGGACAGACATTCATTTATATATATAGCCTGGACGCTGCTAAGCACACGGGAAATGGAGGCGTACCATAACTGCGAACTCCAAAAGTGCGGATAAGAAATAAAATGTTGTACTTACTTCAGTCAAACTTTCTTTTTCACAATTATTGCAAAGCAAAAATATTGAGGGCCTCAATCGAGGTAAAAACTTTTCTATATATTATGGAGATAATAATGTAATATATATTATGAACTATTCTATACATTATTTAGATAGAAGATAGTATATAGATTACTATCGTGGTCGGTGACGGGAATACCCGAAATACACCATGCAATTATACATAAGTATGTAAATGTATTAAAAAGTTAATAAATATATTTAAACATTTTAGATAAAAACTATCCTATCTTTTAAGTTAGATCAAAATACACAAAATGTAGAAAGTTTCATCAAAATCCGTTCAGTAGTTTCGGAGTTTATCACGAACATACATCGTGACACGAAATTTTTATATATATGGACTTATATATATCAATATTGATAAAATGCCATACAAACATCTTACCATTGATTATAAATAGTATTTATAATCAATGATCCTACTAAATAATTATAAAATATATGATACAAATGATGAGGAATTTAGGTAGTGGTATTAATAACTAATTTTGTATTTTAAAGTATGACGTATTTTGGCAATTCGGTGTTATGTGATTGGGCGTTTTCATTATAATACAGCCTCTACATGACTACATGAGTAATGAGTATAATGACTATTAAGTAATAACTAATGACCGTTGACTACGTACTGTACGTACTTACAAAAACTCTGTTCGAACGCGGCTGATTTTCCCGCCGAATCGCTTATGCGGGCATATGGCCAAAGGCTTTACAAGTCTCCGCGATCGGTGTGGAGTGTCCGCGAAAGGTCATCCCCCCTCTACGCACTCGCGGCCGGCGATGTCCACTGTAACCTTCGTCCGTTCGTTGTCTGTTTTTTGTCTTTTCCAGCGGTCGAGCGAGACGCAACGCACCGTCCGCTCGCCGCCGCCGCCACAGCCACCACAACTGTCAACCTCGTGTGTTCACGAAATTCGGTGTGTTGTGAGCGTGTGCCGTCTTGAACCAAAATTGTCGTAAACCACGAGATAGTCGAGGTTTGACGAATTTGGTCGACTACGATATTTTATGGAACGTGTTGACGTTGTGGTGTCCCAGAGTACGCTGTCGCCTTTCCAGCCGGCATTATCATTGCGCAGAGGTGCCGATCAGGTATATATATATATGACCTATATACATTTTGTTATTTTGTTACCAATCCATAAACTTATATTTCACAAGTTTTTTTTTTTTATTTGTTTATCATTATTATTGTAAATTTATATTATTATTATTATTCATTGTAGCGCGTATATTGCCCGGGCGTTTTAATTTACTTATTATTGTTTTACTGTAAAATATACGAATTGCGCACTGCGCTCATTAAAAAGTACTTACTGTATAAACCTAATACATTAGGCCTTATATATAGAGCTGAGTAACCTTTTACCGTCCCCAACATTTCGCAAGTCGTTGCCGCTAACCGCGTTCCAAAGTAGGAGTGGCTTCGGCGCAGACAAACTCAACGACGTAATTGACGTATAAGTTGGCCCTTTAAAATCACCAGTTTTATCTATTAACATAATGCAGTATAATATTTTCTTCTGAAAATATACAAATTACAATTCTCAGTAGTCAGTTATATCATTTTGCAAAGAATAATAGTGATAAATTATGGTTATTAGTGTTTATCAAGTACCTACCTATGTACCTGCAAATAATATTCTTATCTAAAATATTATGAGACCTATAATGTTAACCTTCGAACTATTAATAGTACTCAGTTATCATTAATAATACATATACTTTTACAATGTTAGTATTTATGATGTTTAATTTATGCTGATACTACTGTATCTAATATACTGTTATAATTTCGAATTATTATTAATTAATTATATAGATAAGCCATTATATTAAGTTTTCACTTTTTTGTTACGTTCAGTAATTATTATGCGTGCTCTTAATTGACATTTTTTTCACCATCTAATAATTTATATTTACATAAAATATGACGCAAGTATTTTAATACTTTTAAGACCTTAAGAGGACGCCATACGGGTATTTGTTGTCTCCGTCTGCCAAGAGTACAACATAGACAATTTCAAGTTCACAATAATACATTTCACTTCTTTAATTTCTCAAATTAGAGTGAATTTACCTCTTATTAAATTCCAAGGCAAGATTGCAAGAATATTATCTAGGTGCCTTAAAATTTACCTATGTTGGTAAAATTTGACTTGTTGTAGGTACGTTTGTAAGACGGAATTCTGACGGATACAGTTAGGCGGACACTACAGTTTTACCTACATTTATATTACTTCTAGTACCTCTAGGTTTGATACTATTCAGTGAGATTTTCCTTTTAAGAGTATATTTATCAACCTAACGATTATTTAAACTTGGTGTTTGACATTCGACGATTGATACTTCGATAACATCATTTGTTTTTATAATTTTAAATGAAGGAAAAAAACTAATAAATTGTTTACGATTTCATTTAGTAGGTAGGTATGTGTTTTTATAACACGAACAACGGTATGCCGCAGCATTGCTCGAATTTGAAGGTTGGCTCATCAATTATTTTATTACGGAATTTAAATGCACCAAAAATGTGCAGCGGCACAATATTAACTGTACAAATATTGATGCCGAATTTAATCGAAGCTACAATATTGACTAGCAAAGCGAAGGGGAAAGTTGTACTCATCCCATGTATCCCTCTGATAACCAACAGACTTGCCATTTGAATTCAAACGATTGCAATTCCCCATGCACCTATCTTTCGCCATGTCCATCAATAACGCACAAGGACAAACGCTCCAAGTATGTGGTTTGAATTTGGAAGAGCCTTGTTTTACGCACGCAACTATACCTGTTCAAGAGTTGGCACTCCAAATTCTTTATTTGTGTATGCCCCCAAATGGACAAACAAAGAATATTGTTTACCCAAAGGTGTTGGATTGATAATAAAGAATTTGGAAAAAAATAAATGATTTTCTAGGAAAAATTATATGAATTTTATTGCATTTTTGTTTTGGTGCTGTGAAGCGCACAGGGGTCGGCTATTAATTATTATAAAACTAACTCTAACTGAACAACCTACGAGCTATTACTTTTTTTTGGTAAATTCACGTCGTTTATTTAAGGAATGTTGTTAGGGGACGGAAAAAAGAAAAAAGGTAAATAATATATATCTGATTTAAGAATTTCATTTAGAGAAAGCAGTAACTGCACACGAGCGAAGCCGGGTTATTCAGCTAGTTAAATATATTTAGTGATTTATTATAATTTATTTTAAAACATAAATAAATAACAAGTTAAAATGACGAAAATCTTTTAAAATATGGTCTAATTAATCGATAGTTATGTTTGAGATTGTAATGGATTTGGCAAAAGTACAAAACTAAGTACATAATATAAGTATATATTTCACTAAAGAGTTTGTCCATCAAATGCAAGTGTGGTGTGTGTTGGTAAGTTCTACGTTTTTATTAAAAACCTATTATAAAAAAGGGGGAGCGTAAAATGGACGAAAATATTTCGGGTGATCCTTATTTCAGCCGAAAAATTATAACGTACACAAGTATATTAGCAGAACTGTATTTTACCCGGCACTTATTTTATTCGAACCGTATTTCAGAGCAAGTCGAGAGATATTTTCGTTATTTTGTCCGAGCGCAGCGTAGCGAGAGAGTGACCACTCGGGCATCACTGTAAATAATTTACGTTTTTACACGTTGGCAATATTGCTGGATCACTGCCCACTGGGGACGCCATTTATACGGTTGAATGTCAAATAGTTGATGTTTTGATGTTCAAGTTTTTGAATGTTCAAGATGTTGATATAAATTTATGTTCAAGATTTTATCGTTCAATATTTTGGCGTTCAATTGTTTGACATTCAATATTTTGAAGGCCTCCCCCCACAGGTATAAATATAAAATCTATAACTGTGGTTACCTCTTTAATATTACCACAGATTAAATGAAACCAGATAGTGCACTCATGAAAGTCGGTAATATGTAAACAAATTTTTGTACTTCTCAAATCAGTCTGGCTAGGAAAGGAAAAAATAAATTTACCATATTTCATAAAACTGGTCATACCGTACGCTATATGTTATCAAACATATTTCATGATAATGTTTTGTTTATGTGTTTGTTTGGTCACGTGCTTAAAATTTAATTTTTATAAGTACTTGCAAAATTTTTGTTAACTTTTCATAATTATTATTTTATGATGGAATTAAAAAAGGGAAATGGCTTGTCATGCGCAGTAAAATACTGCAACAATAAGTCGAGAACCTCTGTTGGTGTTAGTTATTTTACTATGCCAAAAAATACAGAAAGGTAAATAGCATTATATTGTTTATTTTAATTTTAACTTAACTTACTAATTATTTTATTTTTTAGACGTTCCGAGTGGATTAAGCAATGTTTGCCTGAATATGCTGATAAAAATGCATTTGTTCAGAACCTGAGAATATGTAGTGAACATTTTGAAGACAAAATGTTCCTTAATGTTCAAAAAAAAAACAGGCTGACTGATTTTGCAGTTCCAACATTATTCAGTGGTGAGATATCATTAGATGTATCTTGGACCTCAATTTAATATTATCATTTAAAACATATATAGTTTAGATAGCTCACTGTCTAATATTTGGCTAAAATAGGTACTTATTACTTATTAGTGTATTAATTTAGCTCTCACTAATTTTAGATGAAATTCTTGCGAAAAGAGAATCCGAGAGTGATTCAACAATGAATGAATCAAATGATCTATCAACACCAATGGCATGCTCAAGCCCAATTTCATGTCCTAGCTGATGTAAGCTCCTCGTTCTAGGTTATTTAGTCAATCATTTTTCTTTCATAAATATGTTATTAATTTGTATTTTTTTTATTTTTAGGCTCATCTTTAATTAATACCTCTGACTCTTCTTCTCAGACTCCAGATCATTTGTCATATTCTACACCCAGGAAAATTTTGTTAAGATCGGAATTGAAAGAAGCAAAGGAAAAAATTAAGAATTTGGAAAAAACTGTTGCAACTCTAAGTAATGTATTAGCAGATAATGATTCCACAGATGTTTTCTTAAAACAATGCCAAAAATTTTTATCTCCTACATTACTCTTAATTGTCAGGTCTCATTTAATGTTTAAATCTAGGAAAAAAACAGGTTACAGGTATTCAAAATCTCTAAAACAATTTGCTATAACAATTTATTTTTTAGGCCCCAGAGTGTATAACTTTATCGTTGCCTAGTATAAGTACACTTAAGCGATCTACCTCAAAATTTGAAATTCAACCAGGTCTTAATGATTTCCTATTTTCCTTTATAAACTTAAAAACCAAAAATTATTCTTCTGAAGCAGTACAGTGCATACTTTGTGCAGACGAAATGTCTATAAAAAGTCATTTATACTATTTGATAAAAAAAGATGAAATCATGGGATTCAACATAACAAACTATCGCAAGACTTATGAACCTGCGAAGTTTGCATTAGTATTAATGCTCAGGGGTATTAATGTGAATTGGAAGTTGCCTTTAGCGTATTATTTAGTTTCCAGTACTTGTACCGGGTATGATTTACAAGACATAATTTTTACAGCACTAATAAAACTACAAAGTACACCATTGGATGTTAAAGCCTTTATTTCGGACATGGGATCAAATTTTATAGGCTTAAGCAATAATTTTAGTATTTCTCCTTCTCGTCCGTATTTTGAAATCAATAACAAAAAGATTTTTTATATTTTTGATCCACCACACCTTCTCAAGGCTACTAGAAATATGTTTTTACAACATAAATTTAAAGTAGATGACAATTTTATTGACAAAAAATATGTTGTGTCGTTTTACAAGAAAGATAGTGCTAGCAATTTAAGATTAGCTCCCAAATTAACTAACTCACATGTCTATCCTAATGCATTTCAGAAGATGCGTGTTTATTTGGCGGCACAATTGTTTAGTGCCACAGTGGCAGCCGGCATGAAAACATATTTAGCCTTAGATAAACTTCCTTTTAAGTCGAGGCCTACAATTGAATTTATAGAAAATATTGATAAATTATTTGACATTTTTAATTCTTATAAAAGGCCGAATTCAAAAGATTATAATAGACCATTTATCAATTCTCAGCTTCAAAGATCACACCTATTATTAATGGAAAAAATGTTTAATTCTTTAATAGTTTTAGACAAAAATAATATAGATGTAACTAAAATAATGAAGTTTATAAGAGGATGGTTAGTTTCTATTGCTAGCTTAAATTTATTGTGGCAATCCTTATCTTCTGTAATTACTAGGCAAAATTATGTTTTATTTACGAACAGGATCAATCATGATTGTCTTGAGAACTTGTTTTGCACGTTTAGGCAGAGACAAGGAAATAATTTCAATCCAACTCCAGTACAATTCTATTATTCATTTAAAAATATATTTTTCATGAATTATTTTAAACATTCCAACAATGCTAATTTCCTGCAAGATTTTGATGACATTCTATCTAATATTCAAGACCCTACCATTTCTGAGGTTCAAAATATTATGTTTCCAGATAAAACTCCATTTAAATTTAAATCTTCAATACCGGTAACATCTGTTGATTATCGGGATTTAGAATTGCCTGATCAAAATAGACTAACTTATATTTGTGGCTATTTTATTAAAAAATGTTTGGAAACACATATTTGCGATATTTGCTTAAATTATGCCAAATTTCAAAAAAATTTAGAACCATCCTTTTTATTTTCTTACTTTAAAGCTTATGAAAATTCTGAAAAATCCACTTTTGGAAACCTATAAATGCCACATTCAGAATTTTATAATTATATAAATAGTTTAGAAACAGTGTTTATTAATCGTTTCCCTGTATTAGCAGCTGAGAATAAAGTAGGTGAAAAATTGAAACTTAGTATGCTATCAATTTACTATTCTCACCCGTGTGAACATTTTAATAAAGACTATCTTTTAAATTTATTCATAAGATTTAGGATTTATTCATCATTAAATTTTTTAAATAGGGAGATGGCTTCTGAAAAAATAAGGAAAAATAGAAAATTAGCAACATTAAAACATTTATAATTATTAATTATTAATAACTGTTATTTTTTATTTGTTAATATGTATCAATATGGATCAACATGGATCAATATGGAACAATATGATCTACGAGAGTAGGGCGTCATTCCAATGAAATTGTATCTAGATAGTTATTTGAATAAAAATGTATTTGAGTTATCTGAAAACATTATTATTCCAATAATAATATTTTCAAATTATTCAAATAAAAATGCATTAATTAATTGGAATAAAATAGTGTCTTTTTATCTGTGAACAATATTTTTCGTAAATTATTGTATTACAATATTTTTGTTACTCCTATTTGGACCTACTGCATCGCGCAGTAACCAATCAGATCCTGTTGTTTGGAAATCTATTGTTATATTCCGAAGTGCACTATCTGGTTTCATTTAATCTGTGATATTACCATGGACATTTACCGTTCGGCTGAAATATGGAACGGATTTAATATTTATCGACTTAAATACTGTCAGATAAAATATTTTCGACTGAAATAATGTCGGCTACAATATTTTCAGAATTTTTATAGCCCAGGTAATAACAATTGTAATTGTATTATTAAAAACTACTATTAAAACCATTTTGATCAACTGATGATGTAATTGACGATTTCACTAAAAACAAGATGCATCGATTTGATATCTAACTAAAATATTTTTATTATTTAGGTACCTGTGTTTAAAAAAAAAATATTGAAGATCATAACTAAATTATCTTGTGTATATTGGTGTGTTCGAAGGGTGGAGGGGGGAGTTGTAAGTTATCAGAACCACTGCTTACACTCATTCACATCCCACGCCACGTCACATGGTGTGTTAAATAGGTAGATATTTAATTAAAGAGTTTAATAATGTGGTTTCGGGGTCTCCAGTTTATTGATATGAATTTCAAAGCAAAGCAAAATGCAATTCTAACCTAAAGATTCCGCCAGGGAAAAAATAATCTTCCCGAACATTTTAGTTTTATTTTACTTACATAGCTAATTTATAAATATTATATGAAATACCTGTATAAAATTGTTATCGCTAATTGATGATAATCTAACTTGTAATTATGCGAAAAACGACTAGTAGTATTGTACTATTGTCCAACGCTAATCTAGTTAGTCTCAATTTATCATCGTGTCATTATACTTCGCAATAATGAATTTCGAAATCGTAGCTGGTGAACGAGAAAATGACTCATTTATCAAAATGAAAATTTTTTTAAAACAAACTTTGTGAAATATTTATGTGCGTATAAGTGGAAATGTGTTAATAAAAAGTGTAACGCAAAAATATACATTAACGAATCCTTAACGGAAATTTTAAAATATGATATTGACCATAAAAATCATGAAAAACAGTCAATAAATGTATTGAAAAAAAAACTATTTTCAAACCAACTCAAGAGAAAACTTACA
The DNA here is from genome assembly GCF_001856785.1 of Myzus persicae. NCBI lineage: Eukaryota > Metazoa > Arthropoda > Insecta > Hemiptera > Aphididae > Myzus > Myzus persicae. The sequence continues at coordinate 241,097 of NW_019103174.1, read as the reverse complement.
GATGTAACAGAAAGTTCTTTAAAAATTATAAATCGTGAAATACTAAAAAATCCTCAAATTGAAAATATCATGGAAAATGACTATGTTGACAATATCAAACAATGTATACATCGAGAACGTAGAAAACTCATACCTTCGCTTCCAAAAAATCTTATTGAAGTCATTGAAGCTATGAATAATCGTGAAATAAGAACTGTTGAAGGTGAGTCATTTTTAATACATACAGATTTGGTGAACAATATGTGTTTTTCTACAGACAGTAATCTAAAGGCTCTAAGCTCGTCTAATATAATATTTGTTGATGGTAAATTTTCTTCGTGTCCTATGTTTTTTTATCAACTTTTTACAATCCATGTAAATATAAATGGGCATTATGTTCCATTAGTTTTTTTTTATTACCTAACAAAACAACACATATTTATGAATTAGCATTTAGCTTTTTAAAAACTAAATGTGCTGAATTAAATTTAAATTTAAAACTGACAACAATTGTGGCTGATTTTGAAGAATCTATTCATGCTGGGGTAAAAATGATTTGGTCATTAATACAAGTAATCGGATGCAGATTCCATTTAACGCAAAGTTGGTGGAAAAAAATCCAAGAAATTGGATTAACAGACGTGTATAAAAATAAAAACTGTGAGTTCGGAATATGGTTAAGAAAAATATTCAGACTTTCTTTTATAGGTCCAGAGAAGTTTCTGATTGTTTTATAGAAGAGTTTATGGTACACTGCCCTAATGATCCAAAAGTGTTAACATTTTGTGATTATTTAACTGAAAACTACATTGACGAGTTTTCGAGATTTCCACCCAATGTTTGGGCCTCTTTCTCCATTAGTTCTGAGCGAACCACGCTTTATTTATCTTTCCACGCAAAACTAAATTCTTTGTTTACAAAATCACACCCAAACATTTTTTTATTTATACACGTCTTAAACACAAGGATCCAAACAGATACGTACATTATCCTCAGATCAACTCACAAAACAAAAATTAGTAAGAACACAAAATATATTCATCAAAAAATAAAAATCGAAGATTTATTAAAAGATTATGAGGCTAAAAAAATTAACCACTCACATTTCATTAGTTTGACATCATCCCATTATAAAAAATAACATTGTAAAACTTATTTTATTTTTTATTTATTTATTTGAAAACTTAAAATTATATTTGATTAAATTAATTTATATTAAAATTTAAAATTCAATATTGAATTATTTTGTAGATACCTAAATTATTATTATTATACAATTTTATTTATTTAACTATATTGTATTATTGTATATATATATTAATTCACATTGCATTAGTTTGGCATCCATCATACTATACAAATATCATTGTATAACTTAAAACTATATTTGACTAAATTAATTGTATTATTATATATATAGATATATTGTATTGTATTAATTAGTATACTGATTATTAATTTTATTTTTAATATTTAAATTAATTATTGAATTATTTTTTAGACACATTATTATTGTTATAACCGAAACAGGTTGACAGTTGCAGTTGCCATGTCGAGGTAGAAATTGGTAGGTGGCGGAATCGATAGGTTGTTTTTAGACTACCTGAACTGGCGGAGTCGATACTGGCGGAATCGATGCTACATTGGCGGAATCGATAGGTGCCCCAAGTCCTGTATATCTTAGTTCGTGCTTCTAAATAATGGTAGGTGCTCTACCCGAATTTATGGAGACTACGATATTTTATCGTCCAATATTCCTGTGAGTGTGTATGGTTGATTTACACGAATTTTTATTTTAATAATAATATTAATGGAGAGTCCTAACTTCTAGCTGATTTGCACGCATGCGGGTGAAAAACAAAATATTATGTAGCTTGTACAGCTTTGTCAGAATAGAAATCGCACCACTCATCCGCTCCAGCTAAAGCATTAACGAATTGTTATTTATATTATAGATCGTAATATGGTCGTATAAATAGTATACATCCGGTGTTCAGCACTGTCACTTTGACCTCAATTTGTAAAAATTAATTATTAAAGAGGGAGTGAAATGAGAAAATTTTCAGACGAGACTTCGAAGAAGTGTGATGATCTAATACGTGAGTAGCAACGGATACAGCTGCAAATAAATGGCCACACGTGTACGAGTGTGAGCAGTAAATAATAATATATTAATTCGGGATGACCCGCATTATGACCGTGGGAGCGAGAACATTTATCGTGAGCGTGAGGGATAGGCCTATACAGTGAATCTAGGAAAAAAAAGCCCCGTACTCACTAAGTACATTATTCTTTTTTGTTTTGATTTGCATGATTAAATATAATCATAATATAATCATTATATTTATCCATGTAACACTTCTTTAACATATCCATAATCATAAATATAATGTTATAAAATACTAGTTTAATAATTTGTATAAACTTTTATAGTTTTAAGTCATAAATCATAATAATATTTAAAAAGTTCATACACCTAACATTAATCAATGAATGTTAACAATTGTTTTTTATTTATTATTAAATTATTATTATTTTAATTACAAATAATCACAGCAATAACTATATGTACGAAAAACTCACATTTTTAATAATAAAGTGTTGTAGATACTAAGATAGAGTCTACAATAAAATATAATACCTTCATCATTTTTAAGTCAAATGTTTAAGTCAATTATTTTTATTACGATATACTTTAATCTCTTATATTTCAAATGTATGTTTATACCTAAATAGTTCAAAATATTGGGTTTATTATTTTATTAAATATTATTATGATGTAGTGGTCTAGCGACTATACAGATGTCGTTGAGTGAAATAGGATGAGGTGTATTTAATTAATATGCAACGCTTGAGGTATGAGGTTGTATTTATTGTTATCTAAGAGTAGAAAACAAATGTAATTAAAAACTGCGATTAGAATAATCTGTACTAGAATACTGGTCACAAGGTATTATTCAGAATGTTCAGAAATATATCGAGTTGAGTCGAATATTTTCCAAGTCCAAATAATAAACTTATCGAAATTATTCGAAGTCCAAATAATACAATCAAAAGACTGACTGGCGTGAAGGTGCTCTGGCTCATATGGTCAAATCACATCTGAATATGGGCTGTTCGGGGGTCTCCTATAGATGCGTACCCTCTACTTCTCGCAGCCCTCTTGATACGAGTATCGTTCCCACGGATGCTGTGTCCGCCGACAATCGTACCGGGAAATACTAACGGCCCACGCTCCGATACGACTTTCCTGAGTGCGTATCCTGGACATTGTCATGTGTATAGTCGAATATTTATTATGTGTTATTCGAGATTATTATGCACCGACGAATTATTAGTCACAAGCATGGGTAAATATTATTTCAGTATTTCCAGGAAACAAAATAGGCTCGGTAAAAATATAATAATGATAATTGCTTATTGTCGCAACCCTCATATTATATTGTGCTATGTACTGACGTCCCGCCATATACGTATATACTTAAGATAGCGAGGGGGACGCATGAGATTGTTCACACTAGGATGTGATTGACCTCGGGAAAACGCTTCGAAAGATTTAGGATAACAACTAAAGTCTTTGTAGTGGTCCAGCCCACAGATCGTGGTGTACAAGATGAAAGATGATGAGGTGTAAATAATTCTAAGTCAATTTTAGATTATTATGAACATAGACTTTATTTGACATATAAAACTCTGGCTTGAAGGTGCTCGTACTGTCTCTGGTAAATCACGTCTGAATATCGGGTGGATGAGTCTCTGTTATATAGGCATATCCAGGTCGCAGAATAATAACATATTTATACAATTAAATAGATATAAATAGTGTTGTATACTTACTAATCATACTACAGTAGTAGAGTACACGGGAGTTCTTATGTCCCGCAAAATTCAACAATTTTTATTTTTAGTTTATATAAATGTTAAGTAATGCATGAATATTACTATGCCGCCTGCTTGTGGTCGAACCGCGAATTAAAGTGACGCCGTCGTACATCAAACATCAAATTATTTTATAAAGCTGTTAATGTCGCTTTGCTGATTATTGAATATCTATCTGAAATTAAATAAGGACATTTTAAATTTTAAATATTCTCGAATAGCTTAAAATATACCTAACCAATGCACTCAAAATTAATATATAAAATATTAATTATTCATTTCGTGCTCGACAGTATTCAGAGAAAAGATTAAACTTGGAATTTTACAAACAATTTTTATTTAACAAAAATATTAAGGAAAAAAAGCGAATTTTTACGGAAATCCGGTTTTCGATAAAATCGATTTTGGTTTTCGATGCAATTATCAAAAAAAAAAAAAAATACCGTAGATATACATGAAATTTTTACTGAATATTTATAACAGCTTTTTCTATAAACCATACAATTTTGACAACAAATTTTTATAAGCTTTTGAATTTTGAATTTTGACAAAATAAGTAAAAGTCACGAAAATGTGCTAAATATTTTGAGTTAGAAATTCATAAAAATGTTTCGTTTTATATCTAAGTGTTTAAAACGTAATACAAAATTCCTTATAAGTTTGTCTACCTTTACCAAAAAAAAAAAATTATACCCGAAAGTCGAATTAAATTTTTAGAAGCATTTGAAGTTGAAATTTTGACAACATTGAATATTCACTCTATTTCTCATATTATAGTGATTTTTACTTATTTTGTTACAATGGAAAAACCAATAATTGGAGATATTTGAAATTCACACCATTTGTTTATATTTTCAATTCATGTACTTAATACAATTTTACTGTTTACAAACAATTTGAATTTTGAATTTTTTTAGTTCATTTAGGTTTTTTTCAGGAGGTTAATAAAATGTTAATAAAATTGTATTTGTTGGGTAAAAAAACTTGAGAATTCAATAAAATTCTCCTGATAGATATTTACAATATTAGTTAAAAAATATTTAAAATACATAGGTACGATTTTTGTAATGAGCATTTAAAGTTTAAATTTTAACAAAATTCACATAATTTAAAATGTACAAATAATTTTATAATTTAAGATTTTTGAAATATTCAACTTTCATAGGTTAGGGTTGAAAATTCAAAACAATGTTACAAGCAAATAAGTTATTCTGTTATTAATAAATCAAAAAAATATTATCACAGATTTTTTATGCTCAAATGTGAACTAAATTAAAGGTTCAAGTGCCAAGAATAATGATTTATGTTATTTTGTTGTAAATTAAAAATATTATTCGTGGGTACTTGAAACTTTTAAAGTATATTTATAAATATTTTATACCCACAATGACTTTTCAAATGTATTTTTTTTTTTTAATGAATTTAATCTACTGCGTAGTACTAATACTTACTAGTAAAATAAATTACTTTAATCACAACAATATCATCGAATATACTAAATTATGGAGTAATATTATAGACTGACAGACCGTCTTCGCTCAGAATCGTTTTTCGTATAGGTACAATGATTTTTAATCGTTGAATTCAAACTTAACACCATCCATTACAGCGATCCAATTGTAACCTAATGTACAGCAGAGCGACCTCCACATACCAGCTTTTATTAAATATAATTTTCAATATCTTAACATTTTTAACTTAACTGATTTTTATTGCTAAACATTTATTAAATAATGAGTTACTTTTAATCAAGTCCTAGTTGCGTAGTTTGTTTATAAAATATAAGATAATAAATATAGTAAAAATTATTATTATTGATGATGCTACGTTTTAAATCAAAATTTACTTTTTATTATTTTAAAACCAGAAAACTGGCTATTTATGTACATAAAAAAAAAAAAGTTAGTTGTAAGTTTCCAAATCAATTTTAACTTAACTGAATTAAAAATAAAATTAGGAGAACTATTAACTTAAAACTTTTTGAAATGTTTCATATCGACTTAACTTGACTCAGTTAAACATTTTCATTAACTAGCCCAGGCTTGTAGTTATTATTATACTAAATTGTTTTTTACATGTTGGTACTACATAACATATTATCTAACTCTAAGTTATTGCAACAATTATTTATTTTGTTTAAACACAATATTTCAGGAATAATTATATCATAAATTAATTAATAATAAAAATAATCGATTTGAACGATATTTATAAAATATTGAAATAAAATAAACACACTTGCTAATCAGTTATGGTATCTATTTCCTGTGTATTATACTATTATTAAAATAAAAATGAACCAGTAGCAGAGTTTTAGTAGATAACTAACTTGCCGTGCCTAGTGAGGAAATATGACTTTCGTAAGGTATAAAAGTATAAAACGTTCTTGAATAAAATAGTTAAAACACAAATTAACACATAATAACTACGTATAGGTAGGTAAGATAAAAGCTAAAATTTTAAGAGATTATTTTAGCTATATAATATCTGTAATTTCTAATAACAAATAGCTCATAATACGTATATTGTTGAACATTTTACTATATAGGCTGCGTTTTTTTTCAGAGATGGTATTCGTCAGTGAAAATTTGCCAAATTTTTAATACAATGTCATATTACGCAGTGTGAAATGTGTTGACGTGAGTGTTTCAAAGGCTTAGTTGTATAGCAGAAAACATGTGGGTATGTACTTTTTATTTTTCAGTAGATTTATTTAATATTGTTAAATGATCAGAGTTTGTATTGCCCCCAACTTTTCAATTTAATTGTATTGTAACTACTGGTATAACGCTATTCCGGCTATCAATAAAATTATGATAAAAATTATGAAATTGGTCAGGTATGAAATTTATTTTATTTTTTAAATAAATTTTTTTTTTGTAATATTTAAATATTTTCACCGATTATCAGGTACGATGACCTGTAGGCACTATAGAGACTATGTGTGAGAGAGCGAAAGAAAGGTAGTGAGTTGGAAAAAAGGGGGGAGTAGAGAGAGAGAGAAAGAGAGAAATGTGAAGGAGAAACACTGAGTGAGAAAAAGTTGATGGGGGGAGAAGGGAGAGAGAGAGTGAGACTTGTAGGGAGAGGGAATAGGAAGTGTGGATGTAGAATAGTTAGGTTAACAATGTCGAATACTTAGGAAATGTTCTTGAGTTGCAAAGTCCACTAGACCAATCAGCTGAAAAACTACCTCGTGGTAGGTTGAAAACCTTGACTTATGGGATAGAATAAAAAGATCGGTTGAGGATGTCAGAGCACTGTTTGTTTGCTCCCTATATCCCACGCACAACAAAGCAATTAGTGTATCAGAACCAACCATATATATTGTACCTTTAATAATGGTTGGTTCTGCTAAACATGAATTTGCTTTAATGCGCGTGGGACATAAAAAGCAAACAAATAGTGCGTAGACATCCTCTCAATATAGTGTCATCAAGTTGAACAAAAAAGTAAGAAAAGACGTATTTCTATGTCAAACCATCGTTTTTTGATCTCTTTTATCTTCGCGTCAGAACCAACCCAATGTGGTATGTTGTTACTATTAATATTAAAAAAATATGTATAAACTACAATATATTATAATTTATAATAATTCTAAAATATAAAATTAAAAATCAAGTCAAAAGTCTAAAGTTATCAAGTCGAAAATCTGTAGAATTTTGACAGTTGACATGAACTAATATGATTGAAATATTAAATACGGAAGTATGATAGAAAGTAATAGTAATATATTTCTTATATGCATTTCTAGTTTTTATGAGGGGGTGCACTGCTAATGGGAAAATGTTTTTTCACTACTCCTTATATATAAATTTAAATACTATCGTATATCAAATGAACTACTTGTTCGAAATTTAATTACTATAATCTCCATAAGTATTCCAAAAAATATTCGTCTTTAAAATATAAAAAGAAAATAATGAAATAATGATATTGTCTTCCATTAAATTTATCACGCCATATAAAATAACTTTAATAACAATTTTTTACATTTTGTGACCCTAGTCACACTTTATTCATAATAATTAGGCAATTTTTACCCTTTTAATAATTTTTATAAATTTGTCTTTTCAATAGAAATTAGACAAAAATAGTATATTGAAATGATATTTTATGAAAAAAACGTTTGTCAAAGATAAAAAATAATGACATATAACAAATAATATCAAAATATGTGTTGTATATGCATGCCTGTGCGTATATATGTATGTATGTATGTATGTATGTATGTATTTATGTACTGTGTATATATGTATGTATGTGTGTATGTATATATGTGCGTGTATGTATATATGTANCTCAGGATAAAATGACTGTGTGACCGTTTCGGTTCTCACGATGGTCTACGTGACCAAAAAGGCTGGGTCAGCACATACTGAAGGCCTCGGACGGACCGTTGCAACGCGCCCCGTCCGTTGGTCGTTAGTCGAGTCTGGTCTAAAGAGTGAGTGACACCCGCGTTACTCAGCAGAGCATCTTGTAATTTGTATAGCAAAACCTCGTATAGTTTTGTAGCGAGCTGTGACTATGACCATTGATTTTAGAATAAAATCAATGCTATGACTTATAATTAGTAAATCCCTCAGGTAGTTATAAATAAACATGTGAAACACACAATGTCACTTCAAAGAATAAGAAGAACTCTATAAATATATATATAATAGTTGAAGGAGGCCTACAAAGCGCCTATTTGTTATAATAAATTTCGCGTGACCGCCCACGGAATGATCTTATATTGTAAAGTAGTAGGATACTAAGCAGGGATACGATCCAAGGATCACCATTATAAAATACGTCGCTCGAATGGGCTTCGGCAGACGGACCAACACCAACGACGAGCTAGGAGCTAGGAGTATGACAGTCACATCTCGCTAGTTCCCATTCTTTAATTATAGTCAATTTGGACTTAGAAAATTTATCGTTTTGTAATAATCAAATAAAAGTATTTAATTTATAAAGAAAAAACAACTCTTCTTCATTTAATTTTACAACACCAACAAACGGACGTAGTCGGTTTGTTACAGTTTTAACCAGATCCTCTCGTAATATTCGTATTTAAATATTTTTTTCTTTAGTGTGTAATTCATTTCAATACTCATTTATTCAGTGTTAAGTTAATAAATCATATAATATAATATAATATATATACCTATAACCAACACCTGTGTTACTTCATTTGACACTCACAACAAAGAGAAATCTCACACGACGGTACACCACACTTCATATGTTCGATAAACATGTAACATGTTTAATAAAATGTAAAAGATTTCAGATACCTAATAATAAATTAATCACAGCACATTGTTAAACTTAGATGAATGATAACATTCTATTGATACATTACTCTAAGAAATTAAATTAAATAACTAGCCCTATAGTAATTTGTTGAGATCAGAGAAAAACTGTGGTTAGGCCCTATACATATTATGTTACAAGATTAGAAGCAACTAATTTTAATATTTACATATTTACCTAAATACGTATTAGGTTAAAAAAATAAACCTGAAATCGGTGTATAATAGATGTAGGTAAGGATACTATTTTACCTGTGTAATAATTTATGTTAAAGTATCTATATGTCATTTTCCTTCGGCATGGTTGAAACACTATTCACGTAAGCCAATACCAAACGTAGCAACAGGAAATATAATAATATAAATAATAATATGTATTAATAACTAATACAAAATAATAAGAATACAGTTGGGGCTTGGTGTGGCGCAGTGATTGGTTGAAGTCCCTAATGGGTGTCAATCATCGGCTGGCGTAGCTAGCATTCGGATGGGTGACCACCTGGGTGTTTAGTGACGAATCCTAACTCCACATATACACGTGTTACTCAAACACAACCGTGACCCCTACAAAAAATGCTAATTGTCATAGTTCCGATGCTTTAGACAAAAAAAAAAAATCCAAATTGTTTATATTAATAAAACAAATAGATTTAATAAAATCGCTGAAAATTACGATTATTTTAGTCGGTTATTGGCAGTGGAAGGGGTTAGGTTAGGTTATTAGTTATTAGTTTATCATCCAGATAATGCTCAAAGAATTTCAAAATAAAATTATTTCAATACGTTATTCAGTTGCTTCAAATTTATACATCTTCCTAGATTTTTTACAAAACATATGAAGCTTAAATAATTAATAAAAAGATGTTGCTTTAAGAAAGACGTTTCACCTGAATGCGTGGTCTCCAATTGTTCAAATGCGTCTTATAAGTATGAAACATATAAAATTTTAGTTAAGCAGTTATCATTCATCTTCGTTGATTCCAAATAATAATAATCACTTTAATATTAAAACTTTCATTGCTAAATTAGATCTGCTGAAATTGATGAGCACTTGTAACACGGGGCCAACACATGCTTATAAAATATTAATACTAACTAGTTACTTCTTAAACGTACATCCAATCATACTTTTAAGTCTTTATCGCCTTTCGCATATATTGTATGCTTCAAGTTGTTTGAAGTTGTAATAATTAAACAAAAGAAGTTCAACTTAATATTCAAATTCATTGACCGAAAATCATAATCAAAACAATTAGTTCAATAAACAATGATTTTTTCGAAACCACTTACTATATTTTTTAAAGTTTATAAAATGTAAATAACAAAAAATCAACTTAAATAAGATATAAATGTAAAAAATGTTAAAGGGAGCATGGGCGCTCGCAGGCAAATGTATTTTGAGAATCATAAAATAAAAAAAAAGTTCAACTTGATAAGCGGACACAAAAATAGAAAACCAAATAAGGATCTTTTTATTCTAAGGGTCCCACTTAACCCTCTGTTAGTCGCACGCCGAACGGGGGTGATTAAACTAGCACCCCTCACACTGCCCAACTCGCGCGACTATGCTGTTAAGACAGAGGATTAAATAAGTCATAAAAAGGTTAGTACGCCTAAGGGCTATGGATAGTTGAAGCTGTGGTAATGATAGTAGGCTAGTGGTAGTATATTATCACCCCTGGTCGAGTGCATCGCAATGATCTTTTCCCACTAACTACCAAGGTATTCGATATTGTATAAGCATAACAATAAAAGAAAATATTTAAATATTACCAAAATGAATTAGAACCTAATTAACTATCATAATTTATATATATAGTTTTAAAGCCAGTCGGCCAGTGTTGTACCAGTACTTATAATTAATAATAACTTAAATACAATCAAGAATAATTAATGATTTGTCTATCACAAACAATTATAAAAACTGATTTAAAAATTCGAATGTATCAAAAAATATAACAAAATGTTTATTAAGAAATGATGAGAGTTGACGGTATGAGGATTTATTGTGAGGTTTTCAGTATTTATTTATTCATTAGTTTTGACTTAAAATATGGTTTATTGTATTACAATTATATAGAATATTTGCTTTTTCGTCATAATTAAAACCTGCGTTTTTATTAAATATATATATATTATCATTTTGTAGACCTGGGATAAGTAATTTTGTGTGCAATTTATAGATATTTTGAATTTTTTAATTCTTTTTTGATATATGTTGAATACATTTTTGTTTGTTTGTAAAAAAGATTGAAAATGTAATACATTAAATACGAAGTTCCTCATTAGTTTGTCTTACAACAACCTAAAAGTCTCAAGACTACGTATGCTTCACTTGATATGTTGTTGGTTAAAAAATAAAATTGTACCAAGTGATAATTAGTGATAATCATTTGGATAATAATTAATAATGTAAATATAATTTAATATACGTATAATGAATGTGGAATTTATACACATACACGTGTAAGTATTTTAATCTTTTACTGCTACACTTTTTATACTCTGTAGCATTTATAGAACTCTATTCATAGTCCAGTATCGGAAATCAGAGGTAATCATTTGAATTTTTATTTTAATGTCAATGTGCTTAATGCATTGTATAGTAAATAATTCTAACCTAATACTTACAATTTTGAATTCAGAAAATAAATAACTCATCCACGAATGAAGAGTTCAAAAATTAACGTATACATTATAATATGCATATACTTTTATTTTGGCATTTTGTCATTATTATTTATTAGTTAATAGCATGTACATTTTTATATAGGCAAAAGGTTAACCTTCCAATTAATATTAAATACGAAGTACCTAAATAACACTGCGACAAACAGCGTTATGAGTGGGGATATATTGAAATAACCGCATAAAGCCAATATTATACTTGTTTGACACTTTGACATTGGTTGATCGGCGCATTTCATTGATCGACAAATAATAGCGATCGACCAAAAGCCTGTTAACATAAAACATCAAAATCAAATATAAGTATTTGTCGATCGACTGATGGTCTACCAGTGTAGTATCCGGCTTTACACTGTTATATAATATAGTTGTTTCAACATATCTTCACTCATTATACTTATTAACTCATTATTCCTAACCTCACCTTTATACGCTACGGGCTACGAATTCAAAGCAATGAAACTATATACTTTTTTAAGCTAAGCGATATTAAATTAATATCCGTATCCCAATATCTCAACCCAGCCATTCGTATTTTACGAAAAAAACTTCCACGACAACTATTGCAAGGACAAACTCCTCTTAGAAATTCGCTAAGCCAGTGTGAGAATTACGCCCTGGGATGTCTGGATAATATTATTAATGTGGGATGGTTTTAAACCGGTTAAGTCTATTGGATTTTGAGCTTTGGTTGTGACCTGCACAACCTCCGGTCCAAGGCGATGTAACGGGAACACCGCTTAGGTATATGAGGGAACTGCATGATATTCAGCTGTACCATAGTCGTCGAGACTAGAGTACCTACAAGTCACTCATACACGTAACACTGCAACGACTTATATTTTACTAGAGTATTATTTTATGAAGCTACTGCTATGGAATGGCGTGCCGCGTTAAACCTTATTAGAGTATAATTAACATTGCATTTCCGTACAACAATGTAGTCGGATGGGTACAGATAATGTGAATATGTATGAGAGAGGAATCGTGTTGAATAGTGTAGTGGTCCAGCCCATAGATTGTGGTGTACAAGATAAATGATGACCAGGTGTAATAATTTCTAAGTCAATTTTAGATTATTATGAACATAGACTTTATTTGACATGTAAAACTGATAGAATGTTTTTATAACACTGAAATTTATCAGAGAGTCGACTGGCGTGAAGGTGCTTATACTGGCTCTGGTAAATCACGTCTAAATATCGGGTGGCTGGGTCCCTGTTTTATAGGCCTAATCTCCACTCTTCTCTTAACGATAAGAAAGTGCTGACCCCGTTTACTATTACACGTGTGCGTACGAGTTCCAGCTAGGAAACAGTCTCCTCGCTAACCTCGCTGTCGATATATTATTTGACGGCTATTTATTATAATAGAACAATATTTATTATACTCATTATATAATATGTTCATAGATATCCATGTTTCTATTTATCTCCGTACATCTTTCGCAACGCAATTTCGTTTGTCGAGTTCTCAGAACTACTCACACAATGACTTTAGTTATTATCCTAATTATTTCAAGGCGCTTTCCCGAGGTAAATCACATCCTAGTGTGAACAATCTCATGCGTCCCCCTGTCGATCTTAAGTATATACGTATATGGCGGGACGTCAGTGCATAGCAGTTGCCTTCCGGTAAGTGTTTTGATAAATAAATCTATTTACATAATATTAAATATTACGCATCTGGCTCCAAGTCACCTATAGGAAGTGGACACAATGAATTATAATAATGGTGATAGCAGTGGATTTTGTGTATTAGGTGTATTTTGTAATTTAACACTTGTTGAGCTTGTATTTACGATTTTATTTTTGTAGTTGCGAATTTTTTTAAAGTCGTATGTTTAGTTCGATATGTATTTTATAATTTACAATAATATTAATTAAACCTCACGTAGTCACGTCGTTTAAATATGTTATACACTTATACGTCGAATGATAACTATTAAGCTCGCGGCCACATTATAATAATATATTATAATTTAATAACCCTAAAACGAAATAAATATTATTATTGTTATTTGTTATCGCTAAAATTAGTAATTTATGTGTACACAAATTAAAAAATTATCGATATGATTGTTCATTCTGCGTAGAAGTGGGGAAAAAATTAGTTCTCTACTCCCAGTCCCAATGCTCAATCGACTTATATTATTTATATGTATTAGGTAAAGATAATAGAATAGATTAACATAATATGAATTCTATAAGACTATACTTCTGTGGAAATATGAACTATTTAATATGAAATAGTTGCTTAAGTATTCAATTGCAGTTTTAAATGTATTTCAAAAATCGAGTCGAATAATTTAAATAATTCTATAGTAAAATCGTATGTGTTCACATACAAATACAAAACTAGTACATACGGAATTTTCAGGCAGACATTTACCTCTCAATATGCAACACCTTCACGGCAGCCTAAAATACTCATATTTTGGTATTAATTGTGAAATTCATGAAAAGTTAAACCTAAACTCTATACTAAATGGCATCACAAATCGACAATCGTAAATATCATATTATTACTATTAGGTAGTTATAAATACCTTACAATAATATAATATTATTATATATACATTCTTATTAAAATAATGAAAATTGTATTTGATGTGTTGTAAATAATTTAAATTGTATTAAAAGCGATAGGTATCATAGTGTAGTAAACCCAAAAAGAGTAGCATATTACTCAATATTATTTCATAACGCTTATTAGAATATATTACTTATAATTATAAATTATACACTAGGTATAATTTATGATAGATAAGGTATATATATAATATATGCAATGTGCGTAAAAGCCTAAATAGAGACCAGAGGTGAAAACAACAGGTTGTTTTTACCTATTTTACATAATAATGTGAATCAGCAATATTGGATCGTAGAATTAGAATATCACGCCATTAGACGTCATTGTTAGAACCCGCATAAATACGGGTAGATCACCTACCATTTTTTAGAAGATAGTCACTGTTTGATAGAGTAACGCGCTTACGACAGTGTGCTAAAGGATTAATTCTATGTTTAAATTATAATTAATAAATTGTTTCACTTTATTGTTAACAAAACAAGTCTAAGTGTTAAATTAATTTCAATACCTATCTTTCTCAACACACATCTCAAGACTGACGACTACGTGCTACGTCCTAAAATAATTAAAGTGGTATAGATCGCCATGTCCTGCACAGCGTTCGCCACAATAGTTTGGAATAAATGCAGTTTATTAAAATACCATCAAACAAAAAAAAATCATTTTTTTTTATACCTTAGTGTATAATATAAGAAATGAAAACTAAATTGTTCGTCTTTTCAAAAAAATGATCCGATCACTCTTTCTGTATCTAATAGCGATCGTACGTATACGCGTGACGTCACTGGTGAGCACGGATTTGTGCCGCCGTATTATTTTGGGCGGTAGATATTTACATGGCGTTTTATAAACACGTATTTTATAATTGATCTATACGACTATACTTATTATTAATTAGCAATAAATTATTAATTGTATCGTTAATACTTAATTTCATAGGAAATCGTATATGTATTATTCCAGCATGTGTTGAACAAGATATTCGAAATAAGTACCCTGAAAATAATGGAATATATACGTAGGTTTTAAAGAAAAACACAGCAAATAAAAAAATTGAATAAATTTGAACACCAAATTAATTGTAATAAAATATAAGTTTGAATAAGATAAGTGTAACTCAGTATTCATTTTATATTTTTGTATTCTTTTCGGCTGAAGAATGACAAATATGACAATTGATAATATCCTATAGGCTATAGATCCTAGTTTGTTATTTATGTTATTCAAATGGAGTTATCTAATATGATATAAATGACTTTTAATGTCAATAATAATAAATGATAATGACATTATAATATCGTCACAGAAATTAATTCAGTCTTATATTTTGTATGTTTGAATTCACCATATAAACAATAAACATATTGTACCTCGTAAAATATTACGGCGGCACAAATCCGTGCACACCAGTGACGTCACGCGTATACGTACGATCGCTATTTGACACAGAAGGAGTGATCGGATCATTTTTTTTGAAAAGACGAACAAGTTAGTTTTCATTTCTAATATTATACTAAGGTATAAAAAAAAATTATTTTTTTTGTTTCATAGTCCCTTAAGCAAGTAATTTTCAATATTATTTTCATATATATATCAGTCATTGAATCTGATAGTATCTTGAAAACATTTTTTCTCTTTTTTTATGACGAATGTTTACCAAAAAAACTCAAAAATAATTTCAAAAATCTGCGTTTTAGATTTTTAAGAATACGAATTTGATAATTGTGGGCACTTACCTATTTAAATAACGTAAATAATGTAATTTTTAGTCGTATAAAATTTACAATTGACTTATAAATAATGGCTTATTGTTAATCATTATCTCATCACTAAGTACTTTCAGATGAGTGCCTTTAAAATAAAAATTTGGAAAAAAATGTTTAAAACGAACATATATCAATAGTAAATAACTGCCCTTGTTACCACAGTTTATCTTAAATTAGATCATATACCATCTTTGTTTATGATTCTAAGGTTTGGAACAATTAAATCACTGTTTGGCAGTCAATTATACAGTGAAGTTATATCGGTAATAGTTGAGTGCACTAACCCCGTGACCCGTTCAAGCCCAACCGATGTTTTCAGTGGTACTCAACATTTTATGGCACGCCATCTGATGTCCCCCACTTGCGCACTAAAGTGTTTGATATCTACTATCGGAAAATCTCCGCTTGGTGCATGATGGTAAGCGCTACTTTTTGTGCTCATGATTATAGGTAGAATAAGATTATTATGATGGATACGATGCAGTAGACAGCAATAGTACATGAAACAATAAGCCCGTTGGTATGCTGATTTGTTCGAGATTTATATTCTGGGAAAGGTGAAAAGACTTGTTGTACAACTTCAAATGAACAAATTTTGAGTTTAAACTTATAAAGAATAATATAACATTTAAAATAGCTCAGACATGGAACCCTAGAATACAGTCTGGTATAGTGATGTCTCGTGTATTTTGGACTCCCTTGTGTATTCACATAAGATAGTGTAGCGAGCTGTGACTATGTTTAAATATTATAAATAATCATTCCAGTAAATCACTCCAGTAGTTATAAATATATACAGAAGAAACACGATATGTTGAAGGAGGCCTACGAAGCGTTTATTGCGCGTGACCTCGAAACGTATATGTTAATAGATATATCACTACTTATATGAATATTATTAAAATAGTTCACATTAACAGCGTTGTGTTGCCTCAACAGAGATGACAACGACCAGATAAGCAAGGGACATCCGGCGTGTGCAGCGCGTGGCCGCCCACGGTATGACCTTATATGGTAAAGTAGTAGGATAATAGGCAGGGATACGATCCAAGGATCACCATTATAAAATACGTCGCTCGAATAGGCTTCAGCAGACGGACCAACACCACCGAGCTAGACGGACCAACACCAACGAGCTAGACGGACCAACACCAACAACAAGCTAGGAGCTAGCTAGGATATGACAGTCACATCTCGCTAGTCTTCATTATTTAATATAGTCATTTTGGACTTAGTAAATTTATTGTTTTTGTATTAATCAAAATAAAAGTATTCAATTTATAACGAAAAAACCAACTCTTGTTCATTTATTCTCAACACCATCAAACGAACGTAGTCAGATTGTTACAATAGGGATAAAATATATGATATACGTATCGCTAAAATTATATTCAGAACTACTGGCGTCACGTTGTTGTATTTGTTTACTCTTTTACAACGTGTAGACTGATTGCCAATAGAAAGTGACCATTAAAAACTTTTAGAGTTACGCCTACAGTATTCCTAGAATTGAGAAGATCCAAGGTTCGTCATAAAATAAAGTATTATAATAAATTGTTTGGTAACTAGACTCAATCTATGTATCTTGGAATTAATGTCGACAATATTCATATTAATACAATTCTCGAAAATAGTTGTTATGTCAAAGATTTGTAGTGATCCCGCATACAGATGCTGAATGTACACCTTGACATTTCCCTTGTCCAATTCTCAGAACTACTATGTCAACTATTTTATTGTTGTTCTAGCCTTCCCCGACGTTAATAACATTTGGTATTCTAATACGCATATTTCGACAATCCGTACATGACCTTCCTATGCCTATCTTAAGTATATATGTATATGGCGGAACGTCAGTACATAGCAGATTATACAAAGATTGTGCAATATTTCATAGTTTATTATGATTTAGCACCTAACTGTTGTTATAGGGTCATTATTTAAAAATACATTCACAAAAATTTAAAAACATAATAGGCAATTTATCTAGCTTTACAAAGTAGTTAAATTATCTACCACTTTCTGGAGGACAGTAAGTTGTCGCCATGTAATATATATGATAAATTACAAATATAGATCCTACACGGTTTATACAGAGAAATATTTTTTTCCCGAGAAGATTTTTCGGAACTTCCATGCTACTATTTCCGAATAATTAAAATGGAATACAACTGTTTAACTTTTTTGTTAATTTTAATTAATCTGCACTGTAAAAACTATAATTATTTTTTTTTATAATCAACGCATACTTGCAATGATGTAAAATGTATGAAGGGCATTATAATTAATAATATTACAGGCAGTAACGTCTATATGAAGAATAGTACCTTATGTCCTAGTATGATATGGCCAATTTTATTCAAGAACCTATATGTATAAGAAGATCTACGTGATTTTATGGTATTCTACATCCGCTATGAATTTTCGACCTAAATACTCCATGCTATTTACTACAGGGGACTCGCTTTCCACATATTGCATATACATAAGATACTATATTAAGATTATAAACAGTCAATAACATCAGGTCCTCGGGTAGGGAACTATTATGATCACAATGAGACGCCAAAGTGGCAAATATCAAAATAGATAACCTTGTAGGAATCATTATAGTATTTCCTTATTTCTGAGAACCTAGTAGGACAATATCAGGATTGCGTTGTGTAGTACATGCAAGTAAAAAAGTTCTAGTGATCATAATAATATTGAAACATAATATAACTGCAAAAGAGTGAGTGATTTTGATTATTGTCGTAAAAACTGTTAAACGACTGTAACACAATTATAATACTATAAAGTTATTATTATGATAGTGTTATTAGAGACTATGCACTAACTTTTCGATAACACAGCTAAACAGCAGGATACACACTCAGACACTCTCGTAAAACTATACGAGTGTGGCTCAAAGGTACTTCTTGGACCTTCGTGGACAGTGGACACGTACACCATAGTAATGAGGACAACGTTCTTATCGTTAGGATAGGAGAAGTAGAAGGTAGAAAAAATAAATAAGAGAGACCCAAGTGGTTAATAGGCTATTTCAGATGTGAATTGACAGAGCCAGGAAGTGCACCTTCACGCCAGTTGTAGATCTCTTGAAATATTAAATTAGACTTTGAATCAGCGATATTTTGAACTTATAGGAAATAAACTAGTGAAATCGTATATTTTTTGAACACTTAGAACTAGAATTCTAGTACGTTGAAATATTTTACAATTTTAATATATCGCATTTCATTTTGATGCATTTAAATGAAAACAACTAACAAATTAATTAGTCTACGAAAATTATTACAACACTACATTATTCCATCTCACCGAAGGTACCTGTATTCGGGATATTGCTATATCCATCACTATAACTTGATTATTTGTAAATATTGGTTACCTGAAATAAGGTTCATTTATAATGTTGAGTTAGACCTATATGAATGACGGGATATTATCCATAAACGAAAATATATCTGTTTTAAAAAATCCTGTGTAATTTTTACAAAACGCGATGGTGTTATAATATGTGTATTGTGTATAGATACTTTGAATTTATGTGTTGGGTCGATACCAATATGTACAAACCTCGGCGGGAGAAGTTAAGTGTGTAATGACTAATGAGTATGTTTATTTAACGAATCGTTAAAAAATAATTTAACTTTGTAAAATTATAATTACTTTAAGTATTTGAATACTTATTGAGCGAAAAACCTATGCACAACAGTTTAGACTGGAGACGAATTGGAATGATAAAGGACATGTCTACTAATGACTGGAAATACCTCCTAATGACAGTAAATGTCTCCTAATGACGAGGCGTTTACTATACAGTTTTATGACTGCAGCCTGCAGGTGTAGAAGCATATTATTTATCAATAAATATGGGTATTTTAACTGTGACTGGAAAAATGTCTAAATAGTTATAAACCTGTTAAATATATTGATGCTCATACCTACATTTTATATCTTAGGAAATTTATGATAATGACAGGAAATATCTCCTAATAATAATGCATTTTTTTCCATAGTTTTATTTACTCAGCTACATGAGAATATTTTTGTAGATGCTATTAAAATATCAAAAAGAACAGTTTCAAAAAAAAACACATAATACGTTGGTACCTTTAAGAGGAAATTACACTTGCATGTATTTCCGTCTTAAAAATGCAAAACTGTGCTAATTGATATCCACAGTGCTGCCTACCCAACTTTATTATATTTGATAGGTAAATATTAAATAGTATCTTAAACTTGAACTTGAACCGTATACTAGAGTCCAGAGTATTTAACATAAAATACTGATAGACTATATTAATTTAGTACCTAAGAGATGAATGATTAAACGGATACAATGAATAGGAATCAAACGAACTAAAGAAATATTTGGATGGTAACTTTACATGCAGAGAATGTTCGGCTTGAAGCAGCCCAATCGTCTCAAATCAACGTCATCACTCATCACCATTTTGGGCAGAACGACTTCGTACAAGGTTATCTGAAGTGGGGTCGTAGTTCCCTATCTCCATAACTAGTAAGTTACTACTGAAAATACCAAAGCCAATTGTGCAGTTTTTTTACGCAATGCGACTGAACGAGGGAGGATATTAATCACGGAATCTGAAAAAACACTTGTATGCTAAATTATTAGTGAGGAAAAGTTAGGTACCTACCTAATTAGAAACCGTCTCAGTTAATACGCCATATCCGTTTGCATTCCGGAACTACTACTCTAGAATAGACAGTCTATTATTATTCAGCTCAGACTTCGGAACTTACCTCCAACTCGGTAAAAAAAAAGTAATCTGAAAATAGGTTTCTCACCGTTTCCCCTTCATGTGCAGCCGGGCTAAATATAGTGAGTCAGTGGCTTGGTGCACCATACTCGCTGACATAGAATGATATCTCGTGTTCGTATACATTTCATGCTAAATAAATCAATAGATGATTTTAATATAATTCAAAGTAACTTTTAGAATTATTAACTGTCTTATAGATAAAATAGTTATTTGAATTTTGTAAGTACCAATATAATGAAATTATATGCATATTATTTTATCATGTGACATTTAAAGATAAAATATAATTTAACTAATCTTATACCAATTAAATATACTCACTAAAATAATTATTTTAATTAACTAAGTATAATTGAAACATGATATGCATATTATTTCATCATGTAACATTTAAACTTAAGAAATCTAAACTAATCTTAGTTACAGTAATTTATTTTTGCAGGTCAAATCAAATAATAATGATAGTAACTTAAATAAAAATACATCACCAGGTCAATTATTATCGGTAAACAGTAATAGCATCTATAAAAACGCATCCTATACTGTAATGTCTTATCTTGCGCCGGGTGGGATTTTATCTTTAGAGTCTAGACGAACACTACACCCAATTAGTTATAACAAACTGCAGGGTCTCAAAAGAACAATCAACCATTATTGTTTCATAAATGAAGGGTGTAGCCTCATGCCTCCTAATGCCTGGATGATTAATTTAAGACAATTTCCAAAAGTCAACAAAAATGATGATTTGAAATGTATTTGAATTTAGCAAAAATTATAACAGTGTACAATTGTGTGTGTGTGTGTGTGTGTGTGTTTGTGTGTGGCTTGAAGGTGCTCTTATAATAAGCGTCAGCTCCTTTGATGTAGCAGCACGTGTATTT
Source organism: Myzus persicae (assembly GCF_001856785.1). Lineage (NCBI taxonomy): Eukaryota > Metazoa > Arthropoda > Insecta > Hemiptera > Aphididae > Myzus > Myzus persicae. The sequence continues at coordinate 219,222 of NW_019103174.1, read as the reverse complement.
CGTAATATCCTGGTGGTTGTGAGAAGTTGTTGTTTTCGTAGAAACATTAAATTATACTCTTACTGTGGCTCAATGTAACGCGGTGTCACGCAGGCTTTGATAGCTCCCGGATGGGTCACCCATTCGGGATTTTTAGCAACAAATTCTTGCCACACATACACAAACAGTAAACCCGTGTTCAAACTAACTGTTTTATCCCTTCTAACAGCTAATGGCCTAAGTTTCCGGGCGTAAGATCAATAATTAAAATTAAAAAAATAAATTATACTAGAGTCAGTTGGAAGGACTATTGCTGTTTTCTTAACATAAACATTATTCCGAAAGATTACGAAAATTGTTTAAGATTATATTATATAAATTGTGTGAGATCCTAAACTACTATTCGTTCTATGAACCTGCAGGTTATGTATTTTTGTAAGATCGAGTACATATGTGCGTTACTGTTAGTAATAGCACAACATTATATTTTATAGTGTACTAGTACCTATATATTTTAAAATTTTGTAAAAGATATAGTTGCTGAATTAGACAACTAAATTTCACTATTTCTAACACGTGCACCTGGCTGTCAATCTAATATGATTTATAATTATGTTTTACTACTACTATGTATTCTATTTATTCGCTATGATTGTTTAAATGAATTCTTAGAGGTAAAATCTAGTTATTAGATAGACCTGACCAAAAAGGCTGGGTCAGCACATACTGAAGGCCTCGGACGGACCGTTGCAACGCGCCCCGTCCGTTGGTCGTTAGTCGAGTCTGGTCTAAAGAGTGAGTGACACCCGCGTTACTCAGCAGAGCATCTTGTAATTTGTATAGCAAAACCTCTTATAGTTTTGTAGCGAGCTGTGACTATGACTTATAATTAGTAAATCCCTCAGGTAGTTATAAATAAACATGTGAATGACACAATGTCACTCAAAGAATAAGAAGAACTCCATATATATATATATTAGTTGAAGGAGGCCTACAAAGCACCATAAATCATTGCGCGTGACCTTGAAACGTATATGTTCATAGATATATCACTACTCATGTCTCATATAAATATTATTAAAATAGTTCACATCAAAGGCGTTGTGTTGCCTCAACAGAGATGACAACGACCAGATAGGCAAGGGACATCCGGTGTGTGCAGCGCGTGGCCACCCACGGAATGACCATTATATGGTAAAGTAGTAGGATAATAGGCAGGGATACGATCCAAGGATCACCATTATAAAATACGTCGCTCGAATAGGCTTCGGCAGACGGACCAACACCAACGACGAGCTAGGAGCTAGGAGTATGACAGTCACATCTCGCTAGTTCCCATTCTTTAATTATAGTCAATTTGGACTTAGAAAATTTATCGTTTTGTAATAATCAAATAAAAGTATTTAATTTATAAAGAAAAAACAACTCTTCTTCATTTAATTTTACAACACCAACAAACGGACGTAGTCGGTTTGTTACAATACACAATACATGAGATAGGCGACATGTGAAATTATTAGTAAAGAAAAGAGTTAATATATTTAAACGAGCCTGTGGTTTCTTGGAAATACAATGGATAATGGGCATTATGGGAACATAAAATAATAATATAAAATAATGCATATGACTAATATTTGTTGGTGCACAGTAATCATGAATACAATATAGTCGATATTCGACCACCCATGTTGCAACCCAGGATGCGCACTCAGGGTTAAGTCGTAACTAGGTGTGGGCCGTTAGTTTTTCCCGGAACGATAGCTGGTAGACACAGTATTTGTGGGAACGATACTCGTATCAAGAGGGCTAGGAGAAGTAGAGGGTAGGCCTATATAGGAGAGTCCATATTCAGATGTGATTTGACCAGACGAGCCAGAGCACCAGTCAGTCTCGTATTATATTATTTGGACTTAGAAAATATTCGAGTCAAACCGATATTTCCTGAACACTCTGAATAATTCTCTGCAACAAATATTATAGTACAGAATAACAAATCAACAGTTTAAATTACATTTGTTTTACTAAATATTAATAAATCATACCACATTACATCAGCGTTACGAATTAAATCAAAATAATACACCACATCCTGCTTCTCTCAACGACACCTGTAGTCGTCAGACCACTACAAATAATTAACTGTAGACAATTTCCAAAAGTGATAAAAAATGATACTTTAATTGAATTTAGCAAAAATTATAATAGTGTACAATAGTGTGAGTTAAATGAACGACCCAGGGAACGCATTCATTTTACTGCTATGTACTGTCATCCCACCATATACATAAATACTAGAGGTAGGCATGGGAACGCCGTATACGGATTATCGAAATATACGAATTAGAATGTTATTAACCTCGGGGGAGACTAAACCAACAATAAAATAGTTGATAGAGTAGTTCTGAGAATTGGACAAGGGAAATTGCGTTGCGGGATACTATGAATATAAAAGACTAAATCATGATCGAGATTAGAGACGCTCGCACGAAATTAATTTAATCAATAATATAATAAATATTAAACAGTTGAAAGATAAATATTATAATAACTACGTCAGTAACAAGACGACTCGATATGTCGCAATTCTAATCACAAGAGCGTGGGATGATACCATTTTATAGAACTTGTACCCACACGGTAGTAAACGGGGTCAGCGCTATCTTGTCAATAGGAGAGGAGTAGTGGAGATTAGGCCTATAAAATAGGGACCCATTCACCCGATGTTCAGACGTGATTTGTCAGAGCAAGTACGAGCACCTTCAGGCAAGTCGACTCTCTGAGATCTTTTAAACTACACAAAATATTCAAACAGTTTTTACATCCATAATAAAGTCTACGTTAAAAATTATAAAATTGACTTGAATTTTTGCACTTTGTCATCCATCACCCTTGTACATCAGCATCTGTAAGCGGGATCACTATATTACAATGAACTTGAACGTGAACACGTTCATTTGAAAAAAAACACGAACGTGAATGTGAACTAGTTCCTTCTTTAAGGACTTAACGTGAACTAATTCATTTTTTTAGTGAATGTTCCGAACACTGTTTATAATGTACTAGAATATCTTCAAGGACTTCGTAGCCCGTGACATGCTAATATGCTATTAATTGTTGGTATGGTTGGAGTCAATTTCGACGAGAATGTATTCGACAATCGACATCTTTGAAAATTATTAGCATCATATAAAAACTTTTATTACAAAATTAATATAAATTAAGAATTATAAGCTATGAGTAGTACTTAAAAAATAATAAAAAGGTATAAGTTAGAGTGCAAAAAAATGTTTTTACAAGCTTTCAACATTCAATTTCTATAGTTAATAGTTATTATACCTTTAAATTAACTATTAGTGCAACGAACAAGATGATAGGTTAGTTTATTGTTTAGGATAGGTTCTTCAAGTATTTCCACTTATTATTTTGAAAATTTTTAACTAACAGCAATAATTTCAAGTATTTTTGACCGGTCGAAAATTTTTTGAAAAAACTAATAAAAATTGAAAATTTCATATGCCTATATAATTCTATCGGTGCTTTTGAAAACTATAAATTATTTTAAATTTTGACTTCTCGAATGCATAACCTGGATTATAACTTTCCCATTGGATAAGATACTAAAGTTGAAAATCGAAGCATTATTTCAATTACTATAGGTGTTTATGAAGTATATGATCACAAAAAAATTAAAAAAATAAAAAACATAAAAGTATCATTGTAAAATCAATACGCTGTAGTAAACCGACGAAGTCACTTTATACTAATAGTTAACATATATTCTACTAAGAATATAATAAGTAATACTATAGTTATATTGAACATTCGTTCGATGCATTTGTCATAACATATTTTTAATATAATTAGCTAAATGCACAGATTCATGCTACGAATAAACTATAAGCCCGGAACGTGGTTATAGTTTATGAGACAAGGCTTGCACCTGCAGTGTGTTTTTTCTAAGGATCCATTCGAGGTCGTCAAGAACTCCTAGTCGGTGATTTATCTATCCACCTCCTAGTCTCTACCATGTACCTTTTAACTGAAAAAGTTCTGTATAAATACAGAACTCTCTCATAGTTAATTTAGAATTAGTCTAACGTCCTACATTTGTAGGACTTAGTTTGATCGTTGAGTCGGGTCGTCAACATTGCCGCCAAACATAAGTCCATTCCAAGTATAATAGGATCAACTAATTTCTCGGGCAGAGGCTTTTCGCTCTGTCCTCAAATTTATATAATTTTTTAATAAACTTTAATAAATAACTCATAATTAACGAATAGTGTCGTTTGTTCAATTTACTTAAAAAACTATCCTTCATGCAAACTGATTCACACTTGAACCGAGACACCAGCGTCGAAGAACTCTTTTTATAACCATAGTGAGAGATCACTACAACGCTCATTGGCTCCAATTAGAATCTAAAAAAATTATCTAAAAATGTACTAATCGATTTATATGTGCCAGCTTATTCTACAAAATACTGGACAGAAACTAAAAACGATAATAAGTGTTGTTTTTCACGTTGATTATATGCCCATATAAAATGTTTTTAATTAAAATTCCATCATTTCAGTTCTCAGAATTGGCGGTCAAAGTACTCCGTAAGAATATCTAGCAATATTTAGCATATATTATATCCATATGGTTGTAGTAGCCAGTACCTATGATATAATAGTAGTTATTATAATATAATACAAATTTTCATCTCGATTCTCGGAATTGGTTTCCAATGGGCGTTGAAGGATATCAAATATAAATAAATAATATCATACATCGAATACGATGATATTTATTATAATATGTAAGATTTTAAATTTTAAAGATTCCTTAAAAGTTTGTTTATGTTTATCAAAAAAAGAAAAAAAATGGCTACCCGAAAATTAAATTACATTTTCATGAGTGTTTGATGTTGAAATGTTTACAACTGTAACAATCTGACTACGTTCGTTTGATGGTGTTGAGAATAAATGAACAAGAGTTTGTTTTTTCTTTATAAATTGAATACTTTTATTTTGATTAATACAAAAACAATAAATTTTCTAAGTCCAAAATGACTATATTAAATAATGAAGACTAGCGAGATGTGACTGTCATATCCTAGCTAGCTCCTAGCTTGTTGTTGGTGTTGGTCCGTCTAGCTCGTTGGTGTTGGTCCGTCTAGCTCGGTGGTGTTGGTCCGTCTGCTGAAGCCTATTCGAGCGACGTATTTTATAATGGTGATCCTTGGATCGTATCCCTGCCTATTATCCTACTACTTTACCATATAAGGTCATACCGTGGGCGGCCACGCGCTGCACACGCCGGATGTCCCTTGCTTATCTGGTCGTTGTCATCTCTGTTGAGGCAACACAACGCTGTTAATGTGAACTATTTTAATAATATTCATATAAGTAGTGATATATCTATTAACATATACGTTTCGAGGTCACGCGCAATAGACGCTTCGTAGGCCTCCTTCAACATATTATCGTGTTTCTCCTGTATATTTATAACTACTGGAGTGATTTACTGGAATGATTATTTATAATATTTAAACATAGTCACAGCTCGTTACACAACATTGGAAATTCACTCGATTTTTCACCTAACGATTTTCCTGTTTAGTTGTAATTCAAAAACGAATAACTGGAATATACTTGAAATTGACATCATTTATTTATTTTATTTAACTTGTTCAGAGCCATTAATAGACATTTTCAATTTTAATTTTTTTTCAGTCTTTTATTCTATAAAATATAAATGTCAATAAAATTGTATTCGTTGGGTCAAAACGCTAATTTAATACAAGGCATTGTAACAATATATCAGGAATATTGTTACAATAGCACACTAATATAGCAGTAGAATACTAGAATAATATAAAAATATAAACCCACAAATTATTTTGATAAATATTTAAAGTTCAAATTTTGACAAAATTTACAAATTATTTTATAGCTAAAATGGTATAAAATGTTAAACGTTTATAGCTAAGGATTGAATAATAAAAAAAGGTTGCGCGTAAGTAATTAATTCTGTAAGCAATAAATCTAAAACTATATGAACACGGGTTATTTTTATAGTTATTTTAAGTTCAAATGTGGACTAAAATGACATATTTAAACTGAGATTAATGATTTTAGTTCTTTTGCTGTTATTTGAAAATATTATTCAAGGGTACCGGAAACTTTCAGAGTATGTATAATAGTATTGAATTTTATGCACACTATGACATTTTCCAGTGCAATTTTTTCGACAAAAATGAATTTAACCTACTATATTAGTACTAATTGCTATGTACTGACGCCCCGCCATATACATAAATACTTGAGGTATGCAAGGGCACGCATGAGATTGTTCACATTAGACGGGCTAGAATGTCATTAAACTCGGGAAAGCGCCTTGAAAAAACTAGGATAATAATTAAAGTCATTGTGTGTGTAGTTCTGAGAACTCGACAAATGAAATTGCGTTGCGGAAGAAATACGGAGATAAAAGAACTAGAAACGTTGACACGAATTGATTATAATAAATATAATATAATATTGTAATATTATAATAAATATCCATTAAGGGATCGGTGGCGGTGACGACTGTCTTTGTCTAACACACGCGTTACATAAGAATTCAGAGGTGTTTTTTGGCAAAAGTACCGATTGATAAAGTGAAGCGATAAGAATTCTGAAAACTGATTTGAATTTGTTGTCAAGTTTACTTTAGATCGGTCAGTCTACATTTTTGATTTTAGATTCTGAGTGAAACGATGAATGTTTTTTTATTTTTTTTTTATTGTTTCACTCAGAATCTAAAATTAAAAATGTAGACTGACCGATCTCAAGTAGACTTGACGACTAATTCAAATCTGTTTTCAGAATTCTTATCGCTTCACTTTATCAATCGGTACGTTTGCCAAAAAACACCTCTGAATTCTTTTGTTTCGCGTGTGTTAGACAAAGACAGTCGTCACCGCCACCGATCCCCTTAAATAATATAATGCCAAATATCGATATCGACAGCCGCATGGGAAGAGACCATTTCCTGGAACTCGTACGCACACGTGCAATAGTAAACGGTGTCAGCGCTATCTTATCGATAGGAGAGAGTGGAGTATAGGCTTATAAAACAGGGATCCAGCTACCCGATATTCAGACGTGATTTATCAGAGCCAGTACAAGCACCTTCACGCCAGTCGACTTTCTGAAGAAATTTCAGTGTTATAAATTATTCTATCAGTTTTACATGCGAAAATAAAATCTATGTTCAAACTATTTAAAATTGACTTGGAAATTATTACACTTTGCCGTCTATCACCATTGTACGTCACCATCTGTAGGCTGGACCACTGCATGATAACTATTATATAGTATGCTAAAATAAATTACTTTAACCACAATAACATCATAAAATATAAATACTTAGTAATATTATAAGCTGACAGATCGTCTTATTCCGAATCATTTTTGATTGATAGAATGTATAGAATGATTTTATATCATTGAATTCAAAGTTAACACATCCATTACCTACAGTAATTCTCTTGACACCTAATGTACAACAGAGCGACACCCACTTACCCGCTTTCTTACATTGCCGTCTTACATAATTATATTATAAAATTAATATAAAATTTGTTTAATTTAATATTATTTAAATTAACTGTTAAATGGGAGCCAACAGACTCACAACCATAAAGTTTACCTACAGATTTTAATAAATAATACATTTGATTAAAATATTGAACGATTTTGTTCTGGGTACAATTACAATGATACGGTAATTTTTAAAAGTGTGTTAATTTTCTTTAAAATCTACAATTTCAGTAAAGTGCTCAACATTGTAAAAAATAACAAAAAACAAATTGTTTAATATTCGAAAATATCATAAACTTAGGAAAATAAAGTTAATGCATTATAAGTTGTAACTTTTTGCCAATATTTAAGAAAAATACGTATTCTTACGATTACAATTACGTACATTGAGAAAAATAAAATATTCTTAAAAACAAGAGTATTAAATTTAATATTTACCTGTATGCTTTTGAGTTTCGAGTATAAACAACCGAACTCATCAACGCATCATGAATAAACGGTACGAAATGGCTGGAATTCAGAATAAAGTAATATACTAAATTCAAAGAAATTGGAAAATACTTATAATATGATATTAATTATTAATAATTAAACGTGGACATAAGATCAGGTTTTATTGTAAGGATTTTTTCCAACTTTTTCCGAATTTCTTCTCGTTGTGTTATCTCAAATAAATGGAAAAATAAAAGCATACATGGCCGGGTATATACACTTACAGTTTCAAGGAATAAAGTATAATGTCAGAGACGATCAACGATCGGTAATAATATGATATTATAATATTTCTATTTTCTAAGTGTAAAATATTATTAAGTAGTAAACAAAAATATTCAAAACTGGACTTGCCTCTCTGTGAATATCTATTTTTAACACTTTCACGTCATGTAGTCCGATAATTGCAGGGGTAATAAAAAAAAATGCATGCATTATTTAAAATACCTTCGGCCAAGTTAATTTGTTTGTATTTCTCAAGTTCACGTATTCGTCAAGTCAACTGCACATTTTATATTTCCTAATGTACAGTTAGTGTTCTACTGCACCTCACAGTAAAGCCTGCATAAGACATATAGATAAGAATAATATTTCACGATGCCATGACGTGATCGTTTCATAGTTTGAAAAATTAATCAAATAATAATTTACATAGCCATCGAGGCTGCAGTCCGACTGTCTCACTTGTTTTATTATTTTACATAATGTGGTTGTTGTTTAAGTACCTACCATCTTGGGTAAATGTTAAGATAACCCACGTCTCAATGATACTACAAGAACTGTGACCATTTATAGCGTGAAACATGAACAATTTTAAAGGTTTACTAGAGTTCACAAATACTGAAATACCGTTTACTATACACTTGTGTATTGAATAGACCAACAAATTATACAACAACAAAACACCTAATATAATAATATGTTATATTATATTGTCTTCAACCTGTTGAAGGATTTGAACCCCTAATAAAATAATATAATACTACCATTACTATTGCTTCGGTTATGACTTATGAGGTTCACTACAATATTATTAGACACACATATGTGACGGTAATAATGCAACAAATAGGCTTACATATACACACACGTATACAGAGCGTAATAGAAATAACCGACTAATGTAATAAATTTATAAACATTTGAGCTATATTTATTATTTTTAGAATACATTATAGGATCTGAGTGGAGCGATGATATCTATTGTTTTGACAACGATGTGTGCACAATTTTTGTCATATTCTGTTTGACTAGCATCAATTTTTCGTCAGATCTATCTGTTACGCCCTTATTTATACATACACTAAATATACTGAAATAAACCGAAATCGTTATGTTTTTTAAATCTATGTTAGCGATACCAAGACTCCAATAAAACTGACAGTTTGACAATTTTTTATGAATTTTATTTTAATTTAATATGTTATGTTATTTGTAAAAATCGTTGGTTTTAATGGTTGAACAGTGTGTCTCCGTTCATTTGGATCTAAATAATTTGTCAATTGTTTATGGGAGGAGAATTTCAACTGCCCCCCCCTCCCCTTGAGAACGCCACCGGGTAGTTACAACAATGTTATTAATTATTATCGTAAACTTTCTATCGTCGTTGGCATGGCGTTTATGCAGCTGCGGACCTGAGATTTAAATGACGGTAGACGGCAGAAAGGTAAAAAGAGGCTTCGTACAAAACTGATCAGCTAGTCGTAACACACTCTAAACATTTTGGAAAACTTTTTCTAAAAAAACGTCTCAGGACGAAATTCAGGTGGAAACCCAGTCGCCATTGGCTGTTATTCAAACCGACACTGCAGTTAACGTCATTTTGGCAGCGTCGTTTTCGTCGTACTGCGCAAGGCTGTCGAGACGCACGCGATCTCCGGCGGCGAAAGGCCGAGGGATGGATATCGATTTTCTAGCCATCTGACGAAACTAAACGGCGTGTGCATGTGGCAAGGAATATTGTTTCCGATGTCATCGCCGAAACGGTAAATAATAATATCTTCCCAGCCAATACGGCATATACGAATAAAAAATTTCACGTTTTTTCGCGGACGAAAGTTATTGCACCTGCGAGACGTTTTCCCGAGAAAATAACTCGGATTTGTGTCTTTATTATTGTAGTCAATGAGTGATTGATAACTTTGCATTTGGAGACGAGCGGAACAAACGCTGTCGTATGATATGGCATGGAAATTGTTGGTTGTCCTTCACAATTTCATTGTATTGGCGCACTGCTGTGAGTATATATATCATATAATATAATTCAAAATAATATATACCGGGTGAATCTTTCATCAATGAACAGCCATTTTTGAAAAAAAATGCACATGGTGTCTAGTCGTTAAAAAACAGTATTTTTATCCACATCATTTTTTAAGTTATTACTTTTTTGAATGACAACATACAGTTTAATTTCATATTCCAAAACAGAATATTTTTCTAGGCGTTTCGGTGCATAAATATCGAATTTACGACAAATAGTTTATTAGTAAGTATTTAAAGTTTAGATGAGTGGAGTAGTGGACCAACATTTTGAGGGGTAAACGCGTATTAACTAATAACATTATATTTTATGTTAATTTAGTATATACATTATACATATTATGTAATGTGGTATTATAAGGTTAATACCTAATTAGTGCGGTGTACCTCAGTATTTGGTAAGTACATTTTAATGTTTGGGTAAGCCGCTTCCCATTAATATTTATTTCCCTACAATGTTTTCTGGTCTAGGTATGTATAGTGTATCAAGGACCAAGGTGTAACAGATAGACCTAATAAAAAAAAAAATTATGCTACCTTAACGTTAGGTACCATGATGGCATGATTATGCCACCCAAAATTGTTTAACAATATAAGAGTAGTAAATAATTTAAGAAATATACTCGTGTCAGCAAATTTCCTAAAATTATGTTTTGAAAAAAGTTATTACGCTCCAAATGAATTTAATCAAAAAAATATTGATATTTTAAAATATTCTAAAAAATAAACTACTCGACTTGGACAAATGTTTTTACCATCAAAATTGTTCTAAAAATAGATTCACAAATTGGCTTTTCGGAACTTATCAAAAAAAAAATATAGTTAAATTTAAATTTTTTTATATTCAGTATTAAAAATAAAAATAATTTTTTCATTATACATGTAGCACAAGTGACTAAATTATATTTTAAAAAAATTCAAAATATTAACTATAACAACAGTTATTGCATTAGTCAGTTCTTTCTGTTACATTCTGCAGTATATACCTAATAATATATCAATATAAAAATGTATTCCCAAAATAATTTTCAATTTTTTTTTATTTATATTTGCTTTTGTCATAGTGGACTGGTCGGGAAAAATCTACCAGACGAACGCGGCTTTAGAAAAAGAAAACCTCATGTTTTGTTACGAGTGCAATACAATGGTAAACGGGAAAAGCTGTAGTGATTTTACAGACAAGGACGATTATTTGAGATTCTCCACGAAATGCACGGGAGATAGAAAAACATGCATGGTAAACAACTATATTATAATATTGTAACCTTAAATTATAATTGGGTGTTGACATTGAGCTGTTTAGGATAACTGACGAATATTAAGACAGTGTGCGTCCGTTCAGATAATCTTTATCAATAGGTATTAAAATGCAATGGAACAATAGCTATTGCCTATCCTAGGTTAATAGGTAGTAGGTACATTCCAAGCACACATATTATTGGCACATTTTTTATTATTGTATCAATAAACTTTGATTAGCAGTGCCATAACTTTACTGAAATTATTGTTTTAATTTTTGATTTGTAAATATTATTGAAACGCTTTTTATGCGTATATACTGTTGTATCTAGGTATATGTGTTTTTATAGTGTGTATTTTGTGAACATTTGTTATAGCCTTTTTGACGGTTACCTCCCACTTCATTGAAATGCCGCGGTTTAATTACGCAAATATAATTTTGTACAGAAGTGCACACGTACAATCCACAGGTAGAATGCTCTGGGTAAGATAAGGATAGATTAACCGCAAAGATGGGTATTAAGTATTCACCAGTTGGTTAATTGTCTAATCAACTTACGAACTTAACTAGTTTAATTGGCAATTAAAATAACTGAGATTTTATCATTTGGTTTAAAAATAATCCATCAAGTTAAAACAACATTTTTAAATTGTTCGTTTTTATGGTTTTATACGTAAATATTAATATTAAAATAAAAATAATCCAATATACTACACGAATAGTGATGTTATTTTTCTTGATAAAATAATTTTGTATAAAAATATAATATTTTAGTAGATTAGATAGGCATAATGATTATAGTACATCGTATATGACCCTGAATTACTACTTGATGCAAAAAAATTGATTTTAGTTAAATTATTGATTGAGATGTGTATAGTTTAAGTATTTAATAAATAATAATAATCATATAAAGTAATACCTGCATTATGCATTCTTTACATTACGATAAAAGTTCAATAAAATTTTTTATTAACATTTAGGCAATTAGAAAGAACGCAGTCACTCTTTATGTGATTCACATACTAATTTAAAAAAGTAGATCAACTTTTTTTAAGCTTAGATAAGTTAATATTTGTTGCCATATTAACTTTTAACTTATCGAGTTTAATCTACGATTTGTTAACTATTAACTTATCGATCTTGTGTTCTCTTAACTTAACTTGAGTAAGTTATTTTCATTAACTTGCCCACCTTTGGGTAATCGGGTGTTTGTGCACATAAATAGCGTATGCTCTTCTGTCCATCCGATTCTCGTTTCTCATCCTTGCATATCAGTGCTTCTCAACCGTTTTTGGTATAGGGCCCCCTAAATTTAATGTAAAACTGTCAAGGCCCCCCTCAATCAGAATCATTAATTATTTTTTCTTAATGAGATACTAAATTCACATGCAATATTTCACACAAATAAATTATTAAAATGTAAAGAAAATAAATGTTTTTTTAATATATTTTTGAAACATGCAATCTTATAGTTGTGTAAAACTTAAAACATATTTAAACAAAAAATAATTGGTAATAACTATAAAGCAATACAAAAATATTCAGTAATAATGTTGATTAGGTTTCAAACAAAGGCTAGGCTAATAATAATAATAATCATAGAAAGTGTGATAGTTATAACTAGTTATTAATATATTAATGTGACGGTTGGGCTTGCATATTTTCGCATAACATATTTATGTCAGGTGTGATGTTTGAAACTGAAATATGCAAGTTAGCTTCTGAAGACTGTTGTGAAATGCATGATCATTTTCGGTAGTTTAATAGATAATTATTATTATTATTATTGTTATTATACTTTAATCAGTAATCTAATGACTCTAATGTAAGATAAACTTTCCCGATGTAATAAATAATAATTAATCATATGATCAGTTGACAGTTATAATATAATGTATACGTTATAACGTTAGGTAAGGTAATAAATATTTAAAGGGCCCCTAGTCATATAGCCACGGCCCCCAGGTTGAGAAGCACTGGTGTATATGACATAATATTATTACCTATTACTGTTAATAACCTAAATGTATAGGTCATTATAATGTGATTATTCAATTATTGTGATACTTTGGTGGTATACCAATTCTTGAAAGCCGACTACATATCGTGATAAACAATCCCTCCTCTCAAAACGAAAAGATCTTATTTAGCTGTTTACCGCTCGTTTTCGACATTACATCTCGTGTACGACCCGGTCGATTATATATTGATAATTTATCGTATATTACAACATAAAATATAAATTGTTTCCTTCTCTTAGACTTAAGCCATTACATCTGTTTTCAAATTATTTGGAGTTCGATCAGTTGTTGAAATGTATATAGAAAGATGTAGCGCAACACATGTTTTTCGACCATTCCAAAACACGTGTTGCGTCCGGTTCGCCAGAAGTCTAGATGATGGTGTTTTTTAATAATCAGTTAGGCCGTCATAATATAGTAACTATTGTAAATGGTCGTTTATTCAACATAAACAAATAAAATGTAAAATATTGTACAAGTCGCGAGCGCGCGCGCGCGTGTGTGTGTGTGTGTGTGTGTGTGTGTGTGTGTGTGTGTGTGTGTGTGAATGACTCAAACGTGCTCAGGATTGAATAGTCTGTGGTTATCTGAATAATAATAACTAGCGGGCTCCCTGCTTTTAAGTGTTGTCCCGTCCCATTGTCTTGAACTAGAGCTCACGGAATTTGCCCTTGTAGGTGTTGTCTTGGAAGTATTGTTTTCATACAACGCAAATATTTATGACTATTTATGGCTTCGAATATTAATTTTTATTGGATTGGCTATTGTTTTACAACTGCTAAATAGTCGTAGAATCATAAAAGAAGGAACCTATTGGCGTATGATTTCTATAATTTACATTAAACCATACACTTTTTATCACTTACATAATATTATCTGGTTAGGATTTATCTTGACAATCACCAATTACTATTATACAAGGATAGTTTTTAAGAACTCGTGATATGTTATGGTATGTTTACTAGCATACGTGAGGCGCATAATTTCATACATTGGCAACCACACTAAGGTCCTACACACACTGCAGCGGTAGCGCTGACGGTAAAATGAGCGCGGCGGCAATGGGGGGTCTAGGACATTTCGCCGCAGACCGTTTCGCCGCAGACCGTTTCGCCGCTGTACCATTTCGCCGCAGACCGTTTCGCCGGCGCACCGTTTCGCCGCGGACTTTTTCGCCGCCGGACATTTCGCCGCGGACTGTTTCGCCGCAACCGATTCGCCGCTGGACTTTTCGCCGTTAAATATACCACCACAACTCGTACCAGAATATAATAGAGATCCAGCAGCGACACCACCAATACGAAATAATTTACAGTGATGCCTCGATAGCGGCACTCGTCGCTACGCTCCTCGGCGCCGTCGCTCCGCTCCGCAAATCGAAAATATCACTCGACTTGCTCAGCAACACCACCTAAAGTTGGTCACAGTGTAACGGCTGTTATACCATAGTATAACCACTCTTATCATTCAAAAGCTTATCACTACCGAAAATGTGGCGGCCAAACGTCCGGCGGCGAAATGTCCGGCGGCGAAAAAGTCCGCGGCGAAACGGTGCGCCGGCGAAACGGTCTGCGGCGAAACGGTCTGCGGCGAAACGGTCACGGCGAATCGGTCGCGGCGAAATGTCCGGGTTCGGGCAATGGGTACCTGTTTATAGTATTATTTTTATTATAATTATTATCGTTGATTAAAAACATAACGTAAAACGTTCATATTTAGTTATGTTGTGTGTTTTAATTTTTTAAATAAATACTATGCTGGGCGCTGGCCAAATAATATGTCTGTTATTAAATTTATTTTAATCGATACAAGAAACCAACCATTATATCTGTTTATTTTTTTATCAATGTTTATAATGTTTTAACTTTGTTAAAAAAAGATTCAAATTATATTCTTCAGTTTTTACTTTCATGAATAATATGTTTGTGTTGGCAATTGGCACCGCCGATTCAAAAGAATTTTACCGCCACCGCTGCAGTATGTCGAATTTATTCTGACAATAACCCTGTGATGTTGTTCTATATACTTATATAGTCGTTTCTAGGAACGCGTAGCTCACATGTTTTATAGTTATATTATGTATTAAACCATTGTGAGGTCAGTTTGTATCCATCTGCAGCACTGCATGATATAATATTATTCTAAAATCGTATTTATCGTGCTATGTACTGACGTCCCGCCATAAAACGCATAGGCTAGATAGCGAGGGGGACATAATATGAGAATTATATGACACATTGGGAAGTTGTCGACCTCGGGGATTTAAGAACAACGACGCAATAAGAAATAGGGTGCGTAGTTCTGAGAATCCGACCACCGAAAGAGCGTTGTGAAAATATAAATAAAAAGAGTTAAAACCATAAATATCTATGGGCATAAATATTATAAATATAATATTATTCTATTTTAATTAAATATCCGTCAGATAATATATCTAATATGTCGGCAGCGATAACCGCATAGGAGGCGACCGTTTCCTGGAAACCATGAACTAAGATATCTTAGTTCATGCCCACGACCACACACACGGGGTCAACGCTATCTCATCGCTAGGAGAAGAGTGGAGAGTAGGCCTATAAAACAGGGACCCATCCACCCGATATTCAGACGTGATTTACCAGAGTCAGTGCGAGCACCTTCACGCCAGTCGACTCTCTGACAAAATTTCAGTGTATTAAAAATAATCTATCAGTTTTACATGACCAAATAAAGTCTATGTTCATAATATTCTACAATTGACTTAGAATTATTTACACCCTGTCATCTCTTGTCTTATACACCACGATCTGTGGGCTGGATCACTACAATCGTATCGATAATTCTTTATAACTTATAAGGCTAATGCTAAGTATAACTGGCGACTCGCTTACCCATATCATAATATTATGAGGCACCGTGATTATAATAAATTATAATCAACTGTAGCGAGCTGTGACTATGATTAATAATTAGTAAATCACTCAGGTAGTTATAAATAAACATGTGAAACACACAATGTAACTTCAAAGAACAAGAACTCTATATATATATATAATAGTTGAAGGAGGCCTACAAATCGCCTATTTGTTATAATACAGAGGTATTCAAACTTTTTCATCACACGGCTCGTTTAAGTCTTCACAAAATGTTGACGGCTCCCAAATTATAAATGACAAAAAAATCAATGTTTATATGAATGTAATTTATATTTTATTATTTATTTACCATATTACATGTATAAAAAAATTAAAACTATATTTAGCGAATGATTGTTCTTGACAATTCAACGTTTCCCAACCGCTGTGCATCAATGATAACAGTAAACATTTTTCGTAAAAATATTTATTAGTTTTCAATTATACAACGCGGCTACCTTCGACATTTCCCTCGACGCCCCTGGGAGCCGCGACGCACAGTTTGAATACCTCTGTTATAATAAATTGCGCGTGACCTCGAAACGTATATGTTCATAAATATATCACTCCTCATATGAATATTATTAAAATAGTTCACATCAAAGGCGTTGTGTTGCCGCAACAGAGATGATAACGACCAGATAGACAAGGGACATCCGGTGTGTGCAGCGCGTGGCCGCCCACGGAATGACCATTATATGGTAAAGTAGTAGGATACTAAGCAGGAATACGATCCAAGGATCACCATTATAAAATACGTCTCTCGAATAGGCTTCGGCAGACGGACCAACACCAACGACGAGCTAGGAGCTAGGAGCTAGGAGTATGACAGTCACATCTCGCTAGTTCCCATTCTTTAAATATAGTCAATTTGGACTTAGAAAATTTATCGTTTTGTAATAATCAAATAAAAGTTTTTAATTTATAAAGAAAAAACAACTCTCCTTCATTTAATTTTACCATACCAACAAACGGACGTAGTCGGTTTGTTACAATTGGCGCTGTGGACAGGGTTTTGCAAAAAGAAAAAATTTTGGAAACGAGTATTTTTGAATTGTTTCAAAATATTCCAACCAAATCAATTCGAGGAGGAAATTCTATCAATTGAATCATCGTTGGAAGTCGGTGACGATCAACTTTCAACAACTCCGCAAAGAACCCTGTCCACAGCGCCAATTGTAACAAACCGACTACGTCCGTTTGTTGATATGGTAAAATTAAATGAAGAAGAGTTGTTTTTTCTTTATAAATCAAATACTTTTATTTGATTATTACAAAACGATAAATTTTCTAAGTCCAAATTGGCTATATTTAAAGAATGGGAAATAGCGAGATGTTGGTGTTGGTCCGTCTGCCGAAGCCTATTCGAGAGACGTATTTTATAATGGCGATCCTTGGATCGTATCCCTGCTTAGTATCCTACTACTTTACCATATAATGGTCATTCCGTGGGCGGCCACGCGCTGCACACACCGGATGTCCCTTGCCTATCTGGTCGTTGTCATCTCTGTTGAGGCAACACAACGCCTTTGATGTGAACTATTTTAATAATATTCATTTGAGGAGTGATATAGTTATGAACATATACGTTTCGAGGTCACGCGCAATTTATTATAACAGAGGTATTCAAACTGTGCGTCGCGGCTCCCAGGGGCGTCGAGGGAAATGTCGAAGGTAGCCGCGTTGTATAATTGAAAACTAATAAATATTTTTACGAAAAATGTTTACTGTTATCATTGATGCACAGCGGTTGGGAAACGTTGAATTGTCAAGAACAATCATTCGCTAAATATAGTTTTAATTTTTTTATACATGTAATATGGTAAATAAATAATAAAATATAAATTACATTCATATAAACATTGATTTTTTTGTCATTTATAATTTGGGAGCCGTCAACATTTTGTGAAGACTTAAACGAGCCGTGTGATGAAAAAGTTTGAATACCTCTGTATTATAACAAATAGGCGATTTGTAGGCCTCCTTCAACTATTATATATATATATAGAGTTCTTGTTCTTTGAAGTTACATTGTGTGTTTCACATGTTTATTTATAACTACCTGAGTGATTTACTAATTATTAATCATAGTCACAGCTCGCTACACAACCATTAATCAGTTTACCCAATTTCTCACGACTCTACCTCATCTTATCACATCAACGGTATTTGTGCGACTGTGCGCAGGAGATCGCTACAGAGCATATGACTATAATCAATTCTCCGAGTCAAATATTTTAATACAGTGTAATAATTCACTAGTTATCATTAAAGAGTTCTAATTGAAATATGTCATAAAATTATACAACATTCAACAGTATTCGCATTCATTTCGATAAGTACACCTAGTCCTATTCCTTTCAACGACACCTGTAGTCGCAAGACCACTACAGCACTATTATTACAATACCTTAATACTTATACCTGCCATCCTTGGGTACTTATTTTAATGTTATGCCCGGCCTACCCTTGTGCCTTGTGGTTAAGAGCATTTGTTGTCTTCGTCTTACACATGTATGACATAGAACATTTTCGTTCATTAGTTTCAATAGTATGCTATTAGTTTTGATATTAGAGTAAATTTACCTATTATCAAAGTTTTAGGTAAGAACATTATCTATGCTTAAGAGTTGGCGAATTTTTGGATATTTTTGTTTTCAAGCTAGGTATGAGCATTTTTGATTTATGTTATTTCACATACTCGTATCTTGCCTAAAAATGAAAATATTATCGAAAATCTGCCGACTCTCAAGCATATATAATGTTCTTACCTAAAAGTTTGATAATACTTAAATTCACTCTAATATAAAAACTAAAGGCACACTATTCAAACTAGTGAACGAAATTTTGCTATGTCGTAAGTTGGTAAGGCGGAGACATCAAGTCATTAACTACCAAATGACTCAATATAAACCAATTAATATTTATAAATTATAACTTATAACACAATGTAATACATATACATGTATTCATATTTATTTTAAAATTTTTTTCGGTGGATTTTTTTTCCGTAGTGTGCTTATTTTTTGTTGGGCTTTTTTCCACAGTTCACCTTCCTGTTAATACATTCCAACATTATAAGAACTTTGTTAGTAAATCATTTTACATGTACAATGTAATATTATGTATATTGTATATGAGAAAGACGTACATTCAAGTGGAAGTAATTGTTGGTAGTATTGATTTTTCATTTATTGAATCATATAATTATAGGGTTATAGTTGTATTTATTAAATTTGATCAAAATTTTTTGGGTAAACATTTAGTTCATCATTATGGTGTGATTGTCATGATTAAATTGAAACACTTGTCTTATAAATTTAGGACCGGATTTAATTGTCCTTTGAAAATGAATTTATGACCTAAGGTCCTAAGAACTTTAAAAAATCACTTAGAAATATTGCCCGGATTTCTTCAACACAAGATAAATTTGTGAATCGTAGTTGTATTTAAAAACCAGATTACCTAATGTTGTTTTAGTACTATACAAATTATGTGTATTTATATATATCAATATAAATTTTTATCTTTTTTCGGACCAAATATTCCTATAATATACTAGAAATGGGTTAAAAAATGACCAAAAAAAAATCACTCTAATGCAAAAAATGCACAAACCACTAATACAAATTTCTTCTTGACACTTGTTCCCAAACGAGTTTCGGTGATATAGCTTAACATTCTAGATTGTACGCAATCTAGTTGCAATCTTAATTTTGAAGATATTATAGACACCAATAGACGATCTAACATTAGTATTATTCCACCTCACCTATTTTTTTTTTTTTTTTTTGATAGGTATCAACTACATTTAGACAGGTCGTTTCTCAACCTAATTCTTGGTTGCCAGAACTCGCATATTGAGACTTGATAATAAATTTGTGTAGTGAAAGCTGTAGAATATTATAAACGTATTTCGATTTCCACCAACATAAATTAAAATTATTTATTATATAATATTTTTCAAAAAATCTATTCATTTTTTTAGTGCACTATAAAATGTATTAATCTATAGTACAAAGTTTTCCTTTTAAGAAATGTACTGAAAGCTGAGGCTATAACTTGTTTTTTACAACCTCCGGGAATACGGTCATACATGTGTACAGATATCCGGTAGAGGCCTCCTTAAATCATAATATACCTAAATAAAGCGGTTCACGAGGGCAAAATATTTATTATTTTAAGATGTAAGTATTTTGTCCCCTGTTGCTCATTGAATCTTGAAGCCACTCGGCTTTACAGTTTACATATACGATTTAAAATTTAAATATTGTTTTCGACTTGAACATTATGCATTTGTGCTTCACGTTGAATTATTATTTAATTTTAATTTTATAGAATATTCTAATTTATTATTCTACAGAGTGGTTTTATTATTGTTTACCATCTCATAATTTTGAACGGTAGCAGGTCACATCCCCGTCACTGTTTCCCCGTTCGACATTTCCCCGTCTGACTAATTTTCTCGTCGGACATTTGGACATTTCCCCGTCTAATTCAATTTAATTTAGTTACACAAATGTAGATACATCACAATGTAGATTATATACAATAAGTATTATTGTCATGCTGTAGATTAGCTATACAGATAGCGACAATTCCGTTGCCGTAGTACATTAGTTTTATCGATGATCAAGATAAGAGCAACCGAGAAGATATAAATGGCAGATTGTAAGGTATACATTATAGTAGTATACATAATAATCAGTCATTCGATATTCGACAACCGTCGCGCGTCGTTCTTATATTATAATATTTGCCATCTGATCGACTATAATTTAATTGTTTATTGCGTATTATAATAATTAATTTATAATTATATTTTTTTCAAATTTAATTTTTAAATTTCTAATTTGTTGTTAAACAAATTTATACAATATCTATTATTGTTTTAGAGTACGTTAAAAGTTCTAAAGGAAACGATTTGTTAGTGTTTGTAGGATATGTATTTGAAAAAGATTATACAAAAAATGGTAAGACGTATTGGAAATGTTTAAAATATGATAACGATAAGTGTCTTGGACGAGCATACACACTAAAGATGATGCAGTTGTACACCACAAAGAGTGAGTTGCCCTTGCCAGTCCCAAGTCTGGAAATAAGTGTGAGGGCGCTTACATTACAGTAATTATATTTTAAATTTGAATTAGATGGGGAAACGAGGACGAGGACGGGGAAATGTAAATTTTTTCTATTAAAAAAAAGTGTCTTCAGACAGAATAATAAAATAAAACATACCATCATTATTAAGTCAATACATTATGCACTTTCCTCAGAATCTAAAATCACTCCTTTATAATGAAATTTTCATTAGGTAATGACTAATGAGTAATTCGATTTTTCTTACAACGACACTGATATTAATTAAGCAGATGGTGGCGTGGTGCTTCAAACTAAACGAGAATTTTTTTGAAAATATAATAAGTGTCTTGACAAAAAATGTACTGTAGTAAGTTTGGCGCAGTGTTTGTGTTTTGGTAGGTTTTGCGTCCTCTACATGAGTCTTTTCAGCTGGCTTGGTATTTATATATTATATGAAATACAATTAATAAATATATACATATATACACAGTGTGATCACGATTTAAGGTAACACTAAATTTCTCACCCGGATGAACTTGTATTGAAAAGAATTTTTGGGGGAAATACGTACATATTTCTTGAAAATGTCAAATTCTTAATACTTTCGGTGCGCGCATGAGCAGTACAAATTCATTTTTTTTAATGGCAATACCTATTTTATAAATAAAAATGTTAAATATTTAAATACTTAGGGCCAGTTGCACCGTCTCTGATTAAAGTTAACTGGAGTTTAATCGGCCGAATTTGCCCGGTTAAATATCTGTTATCAGCTGATTAAGCTTAATCGAAGTTTAACCGTAGACGGTGCAACTAGCCCTAAGCTCGTACATTTTAATGTATAATGTTAGTGTTTATTTTACTGCGTTCATAGAAATAGTAATGATATTCAGTAGTAGTAACTAGTAGTAGTACTACTACTTCTACTACTATTAATAATAACAATAAGAATCATATTAATAATAATTACAAAATTTAATGAAAAAAAAAAATTGAACATTTTTTTTTTCAAAATCGAATGATGGTTGTCATTCGTTTAATTTTGAACTTAGAGCAAAGTATTATGAGTCAAATCGACTTGAAAAAATTCGGTTAGTCCAAATAATGTGTTAAAAATATGTGTTACCATTTAAAAATATGCATTTTGTACTGTGCATGCGCGCACCGCAAGTGTTAAAAATTAGAAAAATTCACAAAATATGTATTTCAGTACCACCTAATAGTCCCCCCCCCCTCATAATTCATTTCAATTCAAGCTCATCCGACTGAAATATTTAGTGTTACCTTAAATCGTTATCACACTGTATGCATAATAATATAATTTAGTAGTAGTAGTAGTCAGTGGCCAATATGATTTGATCACAAAAGTAACACGGCCGCGGCAATGGTGTCCACAGGTGAAGAGATATTCGTACACGACGAGTAACGAGAGCACCACTTCCAGCCAACAGCTCTGGTCACTGGAACGCAACTGTTCGGGCAAATGCGAAGACGGGTGCATCGTGATCGGTGAACGGATCAAGATCTATGCGTGTCAATCGTGTTGCGAGTCACCGCTGTGCAACGTGTCCAACGGATCCGACCGTCGGTCCTCAACTCCGTCGTTTGTCGTTTGTCTTGCGTTTTTGTTCTTGCTCTTGAGAACCGCCGTCGATCAACTGCAGTTGCCGCCGTCGAAACGACCGTCCGCCACACTCTTCTCCACTTCCGAGTCCTCCTTCTCGTCCTCTCCCTTCCACTTGTCATCAGACACTAGATTAACCACAAAAATCATTAAATATTTTATATTTTTATCATCATCGATCCATCATCTGTTCACCTCACAGTTTGTCGCTTTCGACACATCCCCGGTACATTTTTTTTCCCTAAAAAACTAAATATCATATTATAAATAGATATTGTTAAAAACTAAAAAGAATAGTAGGTACGTACCTACTTGGATATAGTAAATACGTAAAATAGGTATATAACGCCTACCATAATATACAATACATTTACCTATTACCTATACTAGAAGACATCAAAGGGGCCGAAATAGGTAACTTAAACTCGTTGACAAAATACTGATGAGTGTTGAATGATGGTCCCCTTCCCTAAACAAATTTACACTTTTAACTAATTAATATCGAAATATTATAGTATCGGATGAGGATAATCTTTATATTGTATCACATGATTCACATGACACGTGTCATAGGTAAAACACATTTTTATCTGTATTATAATATATTATATGATTTTGATAAATATTTTTTGATTTACTGTGCCAACTAAAATATTATTGGTACCAATCTACCTTTTACATAACGTCATAACATTATATAAAATAATAAACTACCTACCTATGTCTTTTTCGTAATCTATTTTTGAAAATCAACCATTTTTGTTTCCTTTAAAAATGTTCTTCGTTTTTGTAGCTATTTGGCATTTGCCTAATGCAGTAATGCCACTACCTATCTGGCTATCTCTGATATAGATTCTATATTGTAATATAGTATTAATAAATAATTCCTATACCTATAATATGTTTCATTAATTATTTGTACACATTTGTGTATGTTACTTATCTAGGCACCAATTATTGACTAGGTATAGTACAAGCTAGACTTGTAAACTTTACAAACATATTTTATAACTGTAATTGGCGGGTATATAACTTTTTTTATTAATTACCACCTCAGTTAGCACTTAGTGCCGCACTGCTATCGCTGTGCATATTGAATAGGTAAGTAAATTGTAATTATATAATTTATCATTGCCGCATTGCACAAAAAATTAATTAATTAAATGGTTCAATAATAAAATTGAATGGACCAACCAATATACATATTGTGGTCCCTAAATCTTGCTTAAGGAATCACCAGCTCACTATTGATTTAATACAAATTTAGCAATTGTTCTTGCAACTTGCCACCCGACATATGTAAGTATGTTAAGTATTAAATTATGTCATAAACAGATAAACTCATAATATACTATAAATGAATTCTGGAAAAAATGGCAAGAAATAGCAAAGCAAATTCTTACCTATTATTGTTAAAATATAAAATATGTATTAGGTAGTTACTAGTTAACTAATGACATGTTCAGGAAGTAGGCAACATAAGAACAATCAATACATTGTATATATAAATTATTTTAAATTAATATTTATTTGGTAATATTTCAAAACATTTAACATAATTGGTAGTATTCAATGAGTTAGTTGTGTAATGATCATCACAGACAAGTTTACCTATTTCCTGTTAATCAGAATAAAGGATGATTTTTAAATGCTTACTACAACGGTAACGCTCATAAAATTATCTCACATTAAAGTACACCATGTTTTAAAAATTGAAGAAAGTTTTACAAATAAATAAATACATCAGAATTTAAATTTAATTGTAATAAACCCATCGTACCAACACATTTTATATCAAAAAGTTATACAAACAAAATATATTTCTGTTAATACGAAAAAATGAACCATTGACATTTTTTTTTTACCATCACAACAGTATTTAAAGTCAAATTAACTTAGTCAACTTGAGTAATTTATCAATCATTATAGTGCCTACAAAAACAATATAATTTTGTTAATCCCATTGTATAAAAATACAAGTGATTAAACATTGGCTTATTTGTGGTAACTAGAAATTTAATTGTGGAAGACTTTTGGAACATGTTTTTCATTACAATTACTAATAAAATTTGAAATTGAGTCGATTAAAAATCTAATATTTTATATAGGGACCCAAATGGAAGTATACTATATACTCTTAAGTTAAGTACACAATGAATGTTTTCACTATGAAAATGGTTAAAAATAAATAACCGAACATCATACAGTACTTTATTAAACAATAGGTAAGTATTAAAATAAGTTTCTTTTAAACAATTACATAATTTATCTGAAAATAGTTATCATTTTATTATTTGATGACAACAAAATACCTAATTTCTTATTATAACTATTCAGAAAATGTTGTACTCATCTTTACTTTTATCAATAATGATTTCATACGGTAAAAAAAAATTTGTTTAGTTATAATATGAACACATTTAAGTATTTTCAAACAAATACATTACAAAACACGGAATTCGGGAATGTCACATTCACTAAAGCAAAATACTTTACATTTCTATTAATAGTATATTAGTATAGAACAGGGGTCACCAAATGGTGGTAGCTTATACTTCCAGATTCCTAATGTGGCTCTTCAAAAATATTAATTGCTGACCCCTGGTATAAAATATATTATGTTACATATTATAACTAAAATCTAACACATTTTTAATATTATTTTAATATACATTATAATATAATAAACCATTATAGAATATTGATGTATGTAATCTTTTTTTATTTCAAATTACCTACTTCAACCAAAAATAATAAAAAATAATGAATACATTTATAGTTATAAATACCATAAATATTGTGTTTTGATTTAGTAAAGGTAACATTGAGTTTAGAAAAATAGAATACTAATATAATTTATCATTATAAGAGACCAAAAAAATAAATATATATAATATAAGCAATTTGCTTAAGATTTAATTATACTTTTGAATGGGGTTATTGAGCATACTATTTATAAGGAAAAAATACCACTAATTTGTTGATTTAATAAAAATATTTATAATAATATATCTAATAGTTTTAATAGAAGTCATAAAATTTCCAATAGTAAAACATTATCATTTATAATTTAAAATTGTTTTATAACAGAAATATTTTAGTATTTTTTTATACATTTTTCACAACAATATAAATTAATTAATAACTAAAACAGATAAGAAGCCCACATCTCTTCCATTTTTGTTGTTCCTATTTTTTTTTTAGTGAGTGAATTATTCATTAAATGTTTCTTAAAAAATTGTTCAACATTGTACATTTATAAAAAAACAAAGTATGTAACAGTGTATATAATCAGCTCCACACATCAGCAGAATATCTTTTCTGTTGTTCCATTTTTTTAACGTAATTGAGTGCTTGACTATTGGTCATTTGACCCTTTTCCATTACAACTTTTACAATAATACTATGCACATCTTTGGCCATGCTCCTCGCATCACTAAGCATAAACAATTTAATATCATATATATAAATTTAAAATTATATTACATTTTAGAACAATTGATACATACCCACAAACATATAAATGACCATTTTTTTCACCAATTATATTCCACAGTTCATCGGCATTTTGTTCTAACAAATGTGTCACATACTGCTTTTCGGGTTGGTCACGGGAAAATGCCAAATGTAGCTAAATTATTGAAAAAATAGTGAATAATGAATTTGGTAAATATTATTTTGGCAAAAATATTTTTTGTCAAATATTATAGTAAAAAACTGTATGTCAATGATACAATATTAAAATGCATTTTCAATTTACCTTTGTTAAGGTTCCATTAGCAACATATTCTTGTAACTCATTTTCATAAATAAAGTCTTCATCCTTCTTTCGACATCCAAAGTACAAAACCATTTCTCCAATTTCTCTTCCTATGTAGGAAATAAACAGTTAAAAAATTTAATTTAAAAAAAATCTTTAGTGTATACATTTAAAGAAAATATAGTTAAAATAAAAATTACAAACCTTCTTTACGTGCATAATCCCTTTCTTGTATAAAACCTCGGAATGGTGCTAGTCCTGTACCAGGACCAATCATTATAATTGGAGTTTGACTTTTAGGAGGCAATCTATAAATAAAAATTGTATCAAGGTCTATGCAAATCCATTAATTTAAAATAATTATAAACAAACATTAAGCATATAATATGATTTTTTTTTTGATTTACTGGAAAATTGAATTTCTACTTTTTTCCTTTGAATGTTAACCTAATAAATATACATTCAATTATTTTCGTTTAAACTACATAAAACATTTACCTGAATTGAGATCGTCTAATATAAATAGGTATAGTAGGTTGTGGAAGTTCATCATTGGTTGGTTTCAGTTGGGATAATAAATTAGTTGCAACACCTTTATTGACACGATTAGTAGGAGTAGTATATTCTACTAGAACTGCTGTAATATGAATAGATTTTGGATACACTTTTGGTGACGAGGATATTGAATAATAGCGACACTGCAATCGTGGAAGTAGTTCACATAAATGGTCCAAATCAGGTTTGACACTCGGTAAATCTTCCAAAATATGAACAATATTACGGTTGTCGCGCAAAATCCATTCATGAAATTCTTTTTTGCCCTCAGGGGTTGAGCTTGCCATAAGCTTTAGTTTTTCTTGATCCTAGAACAAAATAAACACAAAAATTATAGAATTTCATAAAAAAATTAATTAATGGTTATTAAAACAAAAACAAACCTTTGGATCACTTGCATATTCAATTAATTCTTTCATAATATGTGTTCGTGGATTTGAAGTTATATCCAAATAATAAGTTAAAGCTGTTCGGTAAGTACAAGGACAAGGGAATGGGTGTTTTTTACTGGATTCCTCTGGAAAAAAAAAAGTTATTATAAGTTATAGTAAATTTATATTAAACATATTTTTCTAATAAACAAATTATTACCATCAGTGTTCAATAATGAAAATACAGTATCTAAATCTGCATTTAATAATTTTCCAATTTTCTCTACTAATTCAGAAGAATTTTTGGGATAGACGGCCACATGATCTCCTGTATCATACCTCATCTTTGATCCATCAATATCAAACTCAATATGCATACAAGAACGATCACCAGATTTGTGCAGCTCACGATTTACTGCAATTTTGGATAAATATGGGTTCTTAACATCAAATGGGCTGAAAAATAAACATATAAATTAATAAAATATAAAAATCTCTTAAGAGTAGGCCAAACCCTCATGGTGTGTTGTATCCGTCTACAAATGTGCAACATAGCAAATTTGCACTTCAGCAGTTGGTTTTAATAATATGTGAATCGATCTATCATCAAACTTAGAGTAATAACTATAGGCTATTATTTGTATTTTAATTTTAAAGTAAGTTATAAGTATAACTATAAAAATATTACAATTTTAAAATGTCATGATTACTTTTAAATATGATAATAAGTCACTGTGATAAAATTAATTTTAACTATACATTTTATCATACTGAATATATATTTTCTATGTTGTACATTTGAACAAAGAAGACTAAACACATGGGTTTAGCATCCTCATAATTATGATGACGAACTTAACATATCAAATACAACTTACAATCTTTGGTTTTCATAAGATTTAAGTCGTGATATTTCACCAGAAAATATTCGCTCAGGTAAAACTTCGGAACAGTCTACTAATTTGTATTGTCTAATATTACTTTCTTCGCCAGTTTCTTCAATACCATAATGGGAGCAAACACTTTCCCATAATTTTTCTTTCCAAGAAACAAAGTCATCTTCAATACTAAAACATAAGTTAATGTATATTTAAATATTTTAACATTAAATGAAATGTTAAGTTGAGTTAGAAAGGTTGTAAGAAAACAAATATTAATGTAAGAATTTATATGTCTCTAGAGATTTATCTAAACCTTAGAAGTGAGAACTAAAAACTATTTATTATTCATAATACTGCTAACGTTTGGACATCCTTAACTATTTATTACTATCTAGTCTCAGGATGTTTTCATTTTTATCATAAACAATATTCTTTCAAATTAAGAAATGTACTTGGCGATCAGTTTTGTTGGTTGGTGCCATGCTATACTCGTCTGTCATCACCGCCAATTCAACCATCTGTAGTCTGTATCTATGTCTGTCATGTGAAAAAGTTGGTTGCCGAGTATATTTGTAACTCAAATACGGTATATTATATTATTATGCATTTGATTTTCTAGCATTAATTATAATAATAAAGATAATATAAAACATAAAATACATTTAACTATAATACTAGGTAATTTGATTGAGATGTATATTTTGCATTAAATTTAAATATGGTTAATGATGAAAAATAATATTAGTATTTACTTTGCGTCATCATCTCCCAGACCAATTTCATAAACTCTAGTAGCACCTAATTCTTCCAAACGTTGATCAATATAAATAGCAATTTCGTTATAGTGCTCATAAGTCTTATTTCCCAATCCAAATACCTGTAAAAAATAGAACATGATTAGGCAATGAATAACATAAAAGAAAATCTATTTTCATGAAACTAAAAATAAATAAATAATTATGAATCTATATGTTAGTTGGTTTTTAAATACTCATATGAGGTTAGTAATAGTAAAAGTTTTTGTAAAAATGCCATAGTAGTTGATTATAAATTATAATAGGAAATAATGTGTAAAAAAATTATAGTTAAACTA
Source organism: Myzus persicae (assembly GCF_001856785.1). Taxonomy (NCBI): domain Eukaryota; kingdom Metazoa; phylum Arthropoda; class Insecta; order Hemiptera; family Aphididae; genus Myzus; species Myzus persicae. Next base: position 189,400 of record NW_019103174.1, on the reverse strand, counting down.
AAAAACAGAATATTTAAATGTTATCGCAGGGAAAAAATTATTCTTTTTAAGTTATTACACTTAGTAGTAGTAAGTTTACTAGCATTTACCATGCAGAAAATATATAACATACATCAAACTCATGAATTAGTATTTTATAATTTATGTATTTTAAATCACAATTAGGTTTGTATAAATTGCATGCGTTTGAAACCTGATCAGTGTATGTTAATAACAATTATTATTGATTGGATTAAAATATACATTTGTTCACTATTCATGAATGTCAAACATAAATAGGATGAAGTAGGCTATAACTTTGGGGTGACCTCCATTTAACATCGGTATGAATTAAATTAAATTAAATAAACGCACGTAGACATTTTCTCGGATACCCATTAATATAGGTAACATACGAGTTAGACAAGTAATAACAATTTTAATAAAAATATAGTTTCCTAAAGGATTAAGTCTAAGATTTAGACTGAAGATCTATTATGGTAAATTTAAAATGGACACTTGGGAATAAGAATATCAAGTAGAAATAATAAATATGAATGAATATAATAAAATTCAGTAATGGCAAGGAAACTTTAACATCAGATTACTATTCACACTAACAATAACAATTTGAATTTGAAATTACCTCAATAATATACTTACTGCATAATTCAATCCTTCTAGGTCGGCATCACCATTTTGAAGCCATTCGTAGAAATCCATAGCATTATCAGTTGGGTCGCCCTCACCATATGTTGCTATACAAAAAATAGCCAATGACTTTTGTATTTCTTTCATTTCCACCAAGTCTGCCTAAAATCATAAATTAAAACAATTACAAAAATGAAAATCTTAATTAATATACAGTTATATATTAATGTTTTTAGTTTGTTTATTTTAACTAGCCTTTGATAATACTATGGCTAAGATAGATACAAATTTTGTTAGTCATATAACACAAAAATATTTTAATCAAATGATTCAACATAAAAATGGTATAAGGCATAAAATAAAATAATATTTTTTATTAGTTAAAAATTAAAAGTAAGTATTGTTTTGTACATAGTGTCATTAAAAAAATCAGTTTTCTATTATACGCTAAATCAAATTAATCATACTTTTTCAGAAAAATTCAACGAATTATTAGTTATTACAGTGCCATAAACTTTAATAATACATTTATTTAAACGGTATGTTAAACAAATTAAAATACTTCATCTAATGTCTATAATATGTCTTTTAAGTGCCTAATAAAAACACTTTTAATACTTATACATTTGTATTTTGTTTACAGTAATACATTGTTGAATAGGATAATTCATTAATTTAAGTAATAGATGCATTTTGAATATATAATATATTTTTAAGAAATAATCTTAAACTGTATTCAAATATAAAAATAAAATTTTGTTATAAAATTCTTGTTCAGGATTAGAAACAAAAACAATTCTTTAACTAAAAAGCTAGGCATGGTAGAGATACAGTATGAGTTATTGACTACAGAGTAGTGTGTTGAAACAATACATTTGAAAGAAATAATTGGTTCCAAAAAAAAGGGGAAAGTAAGTAACTTTGCTGTGCAGTAGGAGTCAAATGTAACTCGTCATTGAGTAGGTTTACTGAAATTGATGGGTAACATTGAATTGAATAATAAATTACCCACCCATTCATTATTACTGAGTTACATTTTTTTTCTATTTAACACAAATTCTTGAAGTTTTCAAAATTCAGACTTTTTTCATTTCAATTACCATGTTTGATAAAAAATCAAGAAAGTGAAACTAAAATTGTTGTTCTTTGTAAAATTATGGATTTCATTCAAGTTTGAATTTCTTATGTAGTAACGTCGATAGAAAAATCTTGTTTATATTACAGAACTTGACTAGTTATGAGGAACCTTGTATTTATAGAAAAAAAAAGAAAATAATTTTAAGTGTCTGTATGATATAGCTCAAAAATCTAAATATTTTAAACATTATACCATGTATAGAAAATTATAATAAAACATTTGATGACAATTCTAAGAATCTACAGTTATTTGTTTTTAAGTTACACCAAAAAAACAAAATTGATTTTATCAAAAAAAATGGGATTGCATAAAAATTTAGATTCAGAGCGTCATGAATGACTTATTGTGTTAACATGTGTGTGTGTTTTTTTTCTGTTTGTCATTAATGTTTGGATGGTCAAAATGATGCACTTTTAGACATCAGCATATTTTCTGATAGAAAAATGAATCTAGTAAGTACTTTTAGAGAGGTCAAAATTGAAAATGTACAATAGTTTTTGAAAGTATCTTGAAAAACAAAAAAATTTAATTTTCAAGTAAAACCAATTTTTGAAAAAATTAATTTTATTTAAATTTTTACCAAATATGTTTATTTTAGTATTTTCCATAGACAGTAAAATTTACAAACTATTTTGACACTTTTTGAACTATTTATAGTCATGAGAAAATTTCAATTTTTGTTAGTTATTTTTCAGTTAGAATTTCGTAAAAGTTTTTATTTTCATTGCTAACATACAACATTTTAACAGAAGATTCCCAACATGTTTTAATACTTCCATTAAAAAAAAAGTTGCCCAAAATGTTATGTTATTTTTAAATAAAACATATTTTTGATTTTTATTAATTATTAAATTTGATTAATTATACAAGACACAAGTATGCTAAGATAACAAAACGCCTTCACTCAGAATCGCATTTCACACGCAATGGTTTATCATTAAATTTAAATATAACACATCCATTACAACAACATGCTCAACGACTACTGCACAGCAGAGTGGTACCACATATCCACATTTTTTTGTTTCGTTTTAACGATTATATTTAAATAGAGTATTTTAAAAATACTGGGACCCTAATTTTAACCTATAAAAAGTACCTACTAGATCCAATTTGTAATCAGAAATTACCCTCAATGTTTATTGAAGCATATTTTCTACAATTTATCATGTATATAAACGCACACACTCACTAAAAAAAAAACACATTATTGTAAAATCAATAAGTTCATTGCTCTGTCAGAATCTAAAATGTTTGAATAAACCTTAATTATAAATTACTTATTATGTCTGCTTAAATTTGTTCATTTCTTTAAAAATTGTGTGCAGTTTTTCTTTTTGCTCGAGGGAAACTTACAAAATACCACTTCAAAGAAGCTACTAGACTCAATTTCTAACGAACAAAATATGCTACTTAAAACTTTTAGAGCATTTCTTTTGCCCGAAAAAAAAACATCCTTGTAAAATCAACACACATTCCTTAATACACTCAAAATCTAAAATGTAAATACAATTTTGAAACACTCTTCACATAATTCTAATGTTACAACAAACAGTGGAAAAAAACATTACATGAGTAATTCTAACCTCTGCATCAGAATAATGTTCCAAATAGTTTCATTTGGTTTCCGATTTATTTCAAAGAGTATATTTGAATTGATTTCCGGTTAGTTTTAAATAATATACCTAATAATATGGTTGGTTCATGTTGATCAAATTTTCCTTTTCCATTTTTATACTTCCTAAGTAACAAAATAATTGTTTACTTTTAGTAGGTATAGATAAAATGTTTTGAAAAAATTACATGATAATAATTAATAATTTGATTTATAGGTTTCGTTTGAAATAAAATCATCAATAATAAACAAAACATAGTTACAAAACTACTACAATGATTATTAAAATATACATAGTATCTGTATCTAAATATAAATAATATTAAATATGAATACTTACATTTAAATTTAGAGTTAGTAATTTTAAACAAATTATGGAATTAATACTTTTATACAAATTTCATTTATTTCATTTTATTTCCATTAAAATGGAACAATCCTATCACTGCATTTTTCAATATGAATACTATTACTAATATTTTTTGTTAAATTAAATAATAAATTATTATTTATTACAATAATTAATTTATAATATTTTATATCGTTTCAAATTGTGAATCTTAGTCTAATAACAAACAAGTAGGTTGTAGGTACCTACAATATTACATATCATATTATATTGTACATATCACAAAAAAAATTATAACTTTTAGATGACTTAAACCGTTTTTAACTAGTTATTAAGATCACAGGTAGATAGAACCACTGTAAAACCAGAAATTTCCCGGAGGGCGTTTGTATTAATATACATTTCGGGCAATATGGCCATTTTTCACCGTTTTACAGTTGGACAGTTAAACTATAAAAATTATTAATATATTATTATATTAGTATTTCGAAGAGCATATTAATGTTAAGTTCAAACTCAAAAACACGCAAATCACAATTATTCTTTTATGAAAATAGATTGTCTGGTAAATGCATGTTTCTCAAGGCATCCTACATTTATAACTATGAGCTAGTAGTAATTGGCTTCCTGTCATCGGTTCCATCAAAAATTATAATATTTTAAGCTTAAGTTAAGAATATGAATTTATAGATTTTGTACTTCAAAATGTTTTACTTAATTAAGTCATTTAAATATATTTTATGCTTTTATAAATGTAATAATTAAAATATGTTTAATGTTCTATTATATTTTTTTCATTACAAAGTAATATTCTACACTATGACATTGGATCACTATAAAGCAAAAAAAAACCTTGTATTTTATGGTCTCAGTAGTTAAATGACCTTCAACTTCTATTTTAATTGAAACTCTCAGTTTTATACTGGTTGTCGAATCATTTCACAAACTATCAACATTCAATATTAATTGTAAGAAATCAACAAATAATTTTGAATTTCAGCATAGAAATTATTTTATCTAGTGATAAATAATTTGAAACAAAATATTACACATAATAAACTGCGCACATATGTAAAATAAAATAATTAATTGTGTAATAGTGCTAAACGATTTTAATACATTTTGCAAAAAAAAAAACTAAACAGATACCAATCAAAAATGTTATATTATTGGTTTTAAAGTATAATTTTTAAATGCATGCATTTCCGCACCAAAACATTAACAAATATTATAATAATATTTATTATTTTGTCATTAATATAAACATAAACATTTGTTAAACGTTTATTCAATTATTAAAACTTATATTTACCATATCACATTCTTCCGGATCTGCTACCATTCCTTTCATTTTATATCTAGCTCCTTCTTTGGCTATTCTTCCAGCAAATTCTTCTGCAGTCCCTGTTTGACTTCCATAAAATACTACTAAACTACGGCCAGTTGATTTTAGTTTTTTTATAAAAGAACTATTGGAGGTCTGCTCAATAGAACTCAGTGAAGATGGTCTAAAAAATTCAAATTCAATTTTTAGTGATTGAATATAATTTAATATCTAATAAATCTATATGATATAAAGATATAATATACAACATAATATACAATAACGGTTTGAATATACAGTACATTGTATCGTACGCAAATAAAATACAGATGCTTTATTATTTTTAATTTGCTTTATTGATTTAAACCATATGTAGAAAGCATTTATTCTACTTTAATTTAAAATGCAATTATTTCTGCATGTTAAATTTTAGCTTAATTAATAAAATGAATCAAATAGAACATACAACATAAACAGTCATTGGGCTAGCTTTACTTTTAAAGCTGCCTTGTTTCGTTTACATTGGTATGATATAATGTATAGTGTTATATTTTAAATATCTATGCAAAAATTACTGCATAAAAAAAAATCAGGTTGGATGTGTTTTATCTGAAAGGTGGGTTTATTTTGTTATAAAATTGTTCACAGTGTTACAAAATGTATAAAAAAAAATTACTTTTTAAAGTGTTGTCTTTGTGCAATTTTCATTCTATTTTCTGTAGATATATTGCGTGAACCTTTGAAGTTTTTATTATTGCCTCAAACTAAGTATAGGATTGTAAAAATAGTACTCCATTTTTAGTATCGATATAAATATTAGGTACATAATGCAACTAATTATGTATTCAACCCTCATAATTTATTTAATATTATAAACAATTATACTTCAGGAATCTCAAGTATTTTGAATTGTTCAATATACCTAATACATTCTACAAAAAAAGTAAGTAAAATGGAAGAATGAATCAAATGTTGCGGACAGTTTGTAAATTTGGATAAGTGTATGTTTAATAGTATAGACAGGAATTTTCTTTGACTGATAACTTGATACATTGGGAAGGCCTAACTTGGATCCCTGATGCTATGGGTATATAACATTTAAGATTTTTAAAGCAACATTTGGCTATCTCCCAATTCGCAGTTTACCACTGTTTTGTATAAGTACTACAAGTCTATAAAATATATGAATATAGTATGCGGTATTGCGATCTACTAATGTTTCTTGTTCTATTTTTTTTTTATTGTTAAATTTAGATAGACTTCATCATAGCATCATTGATATTATCGTATTGTTTATTATTATAAATACATTTATACATTGTATCTTTGTATTTCCATTTTCCAGTGCCTATCATTGATAAAGTCAATAGGTAATCTACATTGCTACTTGCTGAGTATACGCATTAAGCAAGCAGTGATAAGGTGAGGCGAGACAAGAGTGTACAACCTGCATAACAACTACAGTTTAAATTGTGTCATTTGTGGTACATAAAACCAGTGGCCGGGACATAAAGATTTGAAAGTCTTTGGAGACTTCTCAGATAAAAAATTGTTTAAGTTGTAATAATTGTTTAATTGTTTTGTGTAGTACAATTGAAGACTTAAAGATCAAGTAAAAGTGGTAATATTTTTTATTGTGAATAATCAATACAGTTTTTTTAAAATAAAATATGTAGGTAAATGTTTTTTATAATTTATGTATTTTTTCATATTTTTATATTTCTTAATGAATTAAAATACAATCAATTCTAATTATTGTTTAAACAGTCTTTTTTATACATATAATGTAGGTAGACAGCATATTATACTATAATAATAATAATTATTATTATTGTATACCACTTTCATTGATAGACTGAATATTAGGAGATGGCCCAACCTCCAAATCAATTAAAGTAAAATTATCATACATTACAGGGTTGCTTAGGTTGCTATGTGTCTTGGATTTCTTTAATATGTTTATACTTTTACATTTACAATATAATATAATGTTACAATATTGTTATCCGTTATCTTGCATTATAAGCTTAAATTAAATTATAATACAATAAGCCTAACAATAAAATATGAGCAGAATACTTGGAAAACAAAAAAAAAATATTTAAATATAAATAATTTAAGATAAAACTAGTATACAAATGTCGTAGGAAATGATTCATATTTATGTTGAAAAATAAAGATAATACTTACTGAATAGTGTAGGGTTTTTTTTCTGAAGAACTAGATTGTTTATCTCTTTTGAAGTACCAAAAATATGCAACTGTTATAATAACAACAAAAAGACCAATATCTAAAGCACTAATCAATGGCTCTTCTGAAACAACAGTTGATTCAATTTTCACTCCTTCAGAATTCTCCATTTCTATTTTTAATTTCAAAAATTTGGTAACTGAAACATATATAAAACAAAATACTATATTTAGATAGGTAACAGGTGGAATTTAATTTTCTGTGAAATTTTAACATTTAGGTAGGTACATTTTCATCCATATTAAACTAGTGAATAGCCTAACTATAATATAATATATAGTATTATAGTTAGACTACTTATTATTATAATTCATTTTTAATTACTGACAACAGAATATTAATTGAAATAACCTTTAATTTAACCTTGTGAATTTGAATTCTATACAATTGGAGTCTATACCTGTTGACTATGAAGAATATTCAATAATCAGTATTCACTAACCAGGAACATATAGTTACATGGTCAGTTGTGTGGGGGAGGGGGGGGGGGTTCAACCCCTCCCCCAACAAAATGTTACTCAAACATTTTTAACATAAAACTAGTTACCAACATACATTGGTTAATGCATATGATTTATAATACCCCCCTAATTAAGGTTAGGTATATGATAGGCTATGATTTACAAAGTTGTACTTACATTTTTATCATTTTTTTTATTTTTATTAGCTTTTAGCTTTTAAACAATAATTATAGCCCGACAATTATATAATATAGTATACAATAACATAATATTCTCGTAATTAACATGATAGTATTTTTATGACATACTATTTTAACTAGTTTATAATGAGGTATATTTTTATCATTATCTATTTAAATTTAAAAGACAATAATAAATCAGTAATTCACTTCTACATTTGTAAACAACAACATTAAGATCACAACTTCTCTTCAAAAATTAATTATTAAGATTGACAAAATACCTAAGTACTTTAAATATTTATTGTGCTATTCACTATTTGCTACTATATTTTATATTTTGACATTCATTTTCTTTAGAACAAGAGCAAATAATATCTTGCTTATTGCCTATTGGTTTTATAATAGATGAGTGCATTAATCCACAGCAAATGTTGGGGTGTCCCTGCAATTTAACTCAACTTATATTAATTGTAAATACTTATATGTTTATAATAATACTGACCAATATCTATTTGATATTTGTAAGATAAGATATTATTCAAATATTCTGCTTCATTTAAAAAGTTGATGGATAATTATAATTTATTAGATAAACATATTATCAATAATTTACCGACTACAGTGTTGCAGAACAATTAAGGTAGTTCTAGTCAGTCAACAAAAAATTGTTTTTTAACCCTCAGCTGTGGCAAGATTGTGGGACTTAAACTTTTAAACTTTTAACTCTTGATAATAATATAATTTCATAAAATTTCAGTTTTGTTCAATTATATGTATTAAGGAAATTCAAATTTAAAAAAGATCCCTCGACCGTTCTCTAAAAGATATGTAATAAATATTAGCATTTTTACAGAATTAAAATTGCACCAGCCTAAGTCTTACAGTTTTTTCATGGCCAAAATAAAGTTCTACTTGAAAAGTAACCGAATATTTTTTCCTAATTTAATATGAGCATAAAATATTAAAATAAAATATCAATATCAACATAAACTGGCATATGCCTGCAAGTGTGAGAACACCTTGAGATATCACAAGTCATTAAATAGTAAATATCCATGTTTAATCATATGTAATAACCTTCTTGGGAAAATTGTTATGACAACAAAACTGCTTTCTTACGTTTTGGTTTTTATCACACGATGTTTAATTTTAATTTTTTGTAGGTAATATTAAAATATTTAGTTTATTAAAATGTATTAGGTATTTTGTAACCAAATGTTTTTTTATAAGATCCTCTAATGTTCTTATACTTTGAAGAAATTAATATTAAATGAAAAAAAATATTTGCTACAAATCAAATCAATTTGTTAAAAAAAAAAAAAATATTAAGATTATAATATAAATCAAATAGTGTGCATGTGAAATTTGAATATTATCTTCTAGTTTAACTTAATATGATTGTTTTTTATGCTAGTATACTACGTAATTATAAAAGTTGAAAAATACATTTTGAATAAAGATTTACACAAAATATGTCAATACGTTGTTTAAAACATAATTGTGTTATCTACAGAAATTAATAATTATTATAAAACTGTTTTTAGGGTAAGTGTAATCTAAATTGTAATATAACACTACAACATTGATGAATGAACTCTTTGATATTTTTTAATCCCAATTTTAACAGTATCATTTGTCAATATGTTTAAAATATTGGTAATATAGATAACATAAATCTGTTTCAAAGATGGAACGTTAAAAATAAAAATGTATAAGTATTTACATGTATAACTAACTAAAACTATTATCATTGATTTAATAGGTATTATATAGTATTTCTTAATAAGACACACATTTTAGTATTTTACCTACATTTCTATCATAACAAATTGATCACATATTTTGACTAAATAATAATTTAAATTCTCATACATTTTAGTTTCAATTATTATACTAACAGAAATAGAATTAATAACTTAAAAAAATAGGAAAACGGAGACTTTGGTTGTTTTAGTTGGTATTATGATTTGTTTTAATTTTAAATAGGTAGGTAGTAAATAATATACATATTAGAGGTTGGGCAAATTGAGTTTGTTAAAGATAAGTTATTTATAGACCAATAAGATTTATTCATATTTGAATACTTAGGTATGACCCTATATATTTAAATTTACTCTTTAATTTAAAGGATTAAAGAATGAATTGATTTTTAACCATTTAAGTAAAATCATACATTACAAAATAAATTTATATTTAGAAAAATAAGTTTTATTTTAGTGATTGGCATCTTTTTGACTTCAATTAGCTTTTGTTCGTTTTTATAGGCAGTGGCACAACACTGGCACCGATCCCTATAATCTATATCTGCAATACTTGGATTTAGGTGGTGGGTTACTGGGCCCTCAGTCTCTAAGTTTCTACTAGATCAGAGGCACAATTTCAATAAAAAAAACTGGTGATGCTGATTTTTTCATTTGGTCTTGTGATCATGGATTACACAATCAGGAAATTCACCCCACCACACACCATTCTATTCATATGTACATATTTAAAATGACTGGAATTACACACATTAATTTATCAATATAAAATATGAGCATTTAGTTCTTATCTTGTCAATTAAACTACCAAGTGTATATTATAAATTATGAAGATTCTAATTTGACAACTGGCGAAAGGAGCTAGGCACTCCCAAGATTCCCCAAAATTATGCCTATGTTCCTGTTCACTAATAAAATATAATGCAATTACTACAGCATTACTGCAAAAGTAATTTTGCTACAGTATTCACTAATTTGTAATTTGTGTTGCGTTACTACCCAACACTGATATCAAGTAATAAGTTCTTCAATATTTAAAATTGTAGGATTACATTAGTAATCATAATATTCTGAAACAGTGAAACCAGATTTTGTCATTTTAAAATCTGAATACCTAAAATTTGTGTTTTTAAACGTATCAGAATGTCTTGAAATAAAATTACCAATTTCACAGTGTTGATTGTACCCATAGGTGCAAGTGCAACTGATTCATTAAAACAAAAACACAAACCTGACAATCATAAATATATTGATATAAATAATAAACATTCCAAGTTAATAATTTGGTATTTGTATTAGTTAGTTTAATGGTCAATAGACAACAAATGTATGTACTAAGTGGTGACTGCCAAGTAAATACCTTCTAACGTATAATATGATTTTGTTAAAAAATTCAATCTTTAATTTTAGAAGACTCCCTAAATCGATAACAGCCATTACTCTAAAATATACAGTAGAATTTGTTCACTATATATTTTATGAGGTACCTAGTAAATTTGTAAACAGCTATTTATTTTAAATTATTAAAACCATCCGAGTTGTCAATCAATTTAATATAATTAAAATGTTAAAATATACAATGGTTTGGTTGAAAGCTTATGAAAGGACTTAAGTACTTATTTATCCACGAACTTTTATGATAGTCTTTAAAGCATAGGTATAGATCCAAAACCTGTACCGGTTCAGTATTAGTTCCAACGATAATTGAGAAAATTACGGATATAAGTATTACCTAATCAATGATTAAATATAATATGCTGGTTATCATGAATTTAGCATTGGAAAAAAATAAAACCACAGTAAGACGTTTTTTTCATCCAACACATACGTATTACGTGTCTGCTCGGGCACGGGAATAATGTTAATATTTCGTGAAATCACGGTACCAAATACCGAACGTCATCACGTTGTTAGGCTAACTACACCAATTTTATAGTTAGAATAGGCGTTTGCACAACGCAGTTGCAACGCGATCAAGCGAATATACCCATCTGATGTACCATGTACGTTTATTGAGCGGTTTAGATTTTCAATCAAGGATACATAATAATAATAGTAACATTAGTAACTAGTAACATGTCTACAATCCCTAAATCCGAAATCGACTAAAAACCAACACAACAAACGTCAAAAGTAGTGAATAATAATAATAATAGTATTATTATGCCAGGACGCGATTGTACGATTACATCAATTATCAATACAGAATTTCATAAAATAATAATCATAATAACAATATGATACTATATATTATGATAGCCGATGGGGCATGGGTACTTACATTATGATTGACGACTAGTGGCTGCTTTTTGTAAATCCAAAGAGATAACAGCGAGGTGGTAAATGATATCGCCGTCGTTATGTTGTACTGCTATAATATTATATTTTTATTATGGTCAACACACGATAATAATAACGATTGTGGTATATAAAAATAATAATATAACGATATACCTATACGACAACAATAAAGATAATATTTTATACTCAGAAACGGATACGCGTGCGCGACGAACGCCGAAACGAAACTAGCGACTACAAGTAGAATATACAAATACTACTATACAGTCTGTGCTACTACTACTACTACTTCTACTACTACTACTACTAATACTACTACTACGATTACACTACGGTGACGTCACAGCAGAAGAGGCTCGTGGACGGGTGCCGCGATAACTAAGACAATATTTATTTATTTTTTCGAAAAGCTAAAATTCGAATTTCTCTTTTACCGAAAAATATTAACTATAGTTGTACATCCCGTTCTCGCGCACTCGCACCGCGTAGGTATATTATATTTATAATGTATAGTAATAATAATATTGATAATACTATTGTTTCTACGCTTCTGAAATCGAGTTAGTACTAGGAACAGTGGAGACCACGAATGTTAACACGTCCAACTGCGACCACCGACGAGTGGTTTGCATTGAAATCGGCACATCCGCACATGCGCACGCACAGTGCGTGTGTCTTTAAAATATAATAATATTAAGCGTACACGGCCGAACCGATTACCTTACACCGAATATTTTACTAGTAATATTGTCGTTTATAATTTTTCGACGAGTTTACGAGTGTAGTGTTTTAATTAATACGATTTACGTATAGTGTATGTATTAATATTGGTTATGGATTATGCGATGTTGGAGTATTTATCTTCATACTTTTTTTATAAATTATTTATAATAACGTATATAAATAATATCTTTAGATTCTACATTGTGTGATGTGTAAGGAAGTTTAGGTTTACGTAAATAAATCGGGAAGGTAAATGATCGTAAAAAACCTGTCTGGCTTCCTTGAAAACTAAAAAAAAAGACTCTGCATAAGTCAATAAATGTGTATATGGCAGTAAATATGCATTATCCGAGTGTCCCGATTTCTTTTGCTCAAATATGGTGTAGCACTAGCTTTAGGTGCTCTGGCCTATCTACCTATAGAATATAGGTGCAATTAGAGGGAGGCTTGGTGGGATAAGATCCCACGTTATATCCGTATAGTCTCTCTAGTTTATAATCACATTTTAATTTAAAATATTAATTATCAGGGTATGTGGTGCCGTTACAGTTCTAGCTTTTCCCCAGAATAATATCCCAAGTTGCGCCTATGCTATAGACTATAGAGTATATGCAGTAAACTAGTTATATATCGTTCTGCCATACGCCATCTATACCTGATATTATCATGTTAATATAGATAGGAGCCCAATAATATTATATTTTGCGCTCCTTGAATTGAGATGTGTATATTTATATTATATCCTGAGCTCACTTACTCGTCCCAAAGTTTCATTAAAATTGTGATAAATAAATAATATTAAATACGCACAAAATATGCTAAAATTATACTTAACCCGTTACCTGAGAGGTAAAATATTGTTTGCAAACAAAAATATATTAATATCAACCTATTTCATAATATTGTGTCAGTACTCATTTAAACATTATTACCACAGACTATGCATTACTTAGTCATACTATACATAATGATAGTTATTAAGATTTAATATAGCACAAAACCCAAAATTTCATTTTCAGGGTTAACTCATCAATGACTTCAACTGACGTAATTTTGATATATTCAGGTGTCGAATATTAGTAATGACTAATGAATAAGGGCAACCATTTATTCTATTCTTATTGTACGTGACCGTTCGGCTAGTTAGTTCATAACAGATATCTATATTATAATTATTATATAATACTTAAAAATCACAATTTATTACATATAGGTAACTGGTAGGTATGTACATTGTACCATAATAAATTATATCATTATATGCTATACAGGGTATCCCGTGAGGATATACCCATTAGCCGTAAAGGGGACTCGCTGCCAGGACAAAAACCGGTTTTTTGCTTTTTTACCTATAATCTAAAAAAAATTATTAAAAATCCTGAGATTAATGAAAATAAAATGTTGAGGTATAACTCTACAAAATGTATATCTTCAATTGCTTAAAATATGAAAAATTTTTTTTTTATTTCTTTACCGAAACATTTAATTAAATTAAAAAATAAAATATATGCAGTCCTTGTCCTTGTGAGTCCAACAAAAAACAGATGTATGATAACATATCAATTACCTTAGCCCTTAGAAGATACGCAATGGGTAAATCCTCACGGGACACCTTGTATAGTAGGCAAATCTAGACTATCTATTTTTTGTTATTATTTTTTTTAAACACTTGGTCACGAACACAAATTCAACATTATTTATTACACACTTTATATTAGGTTCATACTACACAAATACATACATCGAATTTGGTATTATACACTAAAATAAACCCCGAGGTAAAGTATTTGTTATATTTCCTATCCGCGAGTCGATACCATTCGGTGAAAACCGCATACGCTGTATACCTAATATATTATACATTATTATTTGTATTCGACTATTACTGCTTGCCTGCTTAGTGCCATAGTCTTAACAGTATTATTACTAGTTTTTACTGCCTCAATTTTCTTGTGCGACATCGCAGTTACTAGATCCGAAATGGCGATAAACATATTATCATTTTTATATTGTACCTAATATTAGCGATGATTTCACGCATGGGAGATTTTACGCAATAACTGAGGCACTCTAAACAACACCACCCGTTTTCCTGATTGCATGTAGAGTGTCTGAGTACGTTCACTTGTTAGCCGTCATGAGCCTGCCTATTTGATTTTAGTAGCGGCCGTAAGTACTCGTGTTTACTGTCTTACCGATAACACGATGATTGCTTCTAATGTGGCCGATGATCACATACTAATATTCATTATGTTATCGATTATTTGTGATGGCATCTAACCGACCGACTGCCGTATAACCTAACCTAATCTAACTCGACCGCTGTAACAATCGTGTGCCTGCATATCTAAACACTGAATAACTGACCGTCGCATCATTAGCTATCTCTTACGAAAATCTTACCTATCTATTTTCCAATTTTCCATGAGCAAGTGCCATACGTAGGGATGAATTGGGATTTCGAGTGATCCACTTCTCCGCCAAAATCAAACTTTCCGTTTACCGCCAGGCGCCAGTACAATTATAATATATACCTACTTCCCTTTTCCTAGACCACATATTTTTATATTTTGGTAACCCCTGACGATGAAAACATGTGACGTTATTGATAATATTTGCAATCATTTTTAAAATAAAAAATATTTAGGTTAATCGATTATTTAAATGTTTACAAGTACCTATATAATTAGTTGTACTTGAGTATTATTGTCAGTTATCGTAATCTTCCATCTCTTTTCTATTAATGCAAAAAAGACACGACTATGAGCAAATTATCTTCCTTGATCTATAATATAACATTTAAACTCTTGCAATAAGGGGTTACCAAAATACAGTGACGCCTCGGATTTCATAACCGTATGTGATGAGGAAAATACCAGTATTGACATAAAACAATAACTAAGGCCCTAAGGCACAATAATAGGCAACAATTTTACAGTATTTATTGTAAAACTGGTCTATAATTAAAATTAATTTAAAATAAAATATTGAAGTACAAGTCCTCTCTACCTGAACTACCATATTATTATAATATTAAAAATTGCATTATTTGCCTGACTCGCTATTTAAACTCGCTGTAAAAAATAAAATTACGAAAAATCCACGAGGAAAATGATCTAGAATTAGTAGTTGCGAAATGCGATATAGCGGAAAGCGGAAGTGCCAGCCGCGGCCCAATTAACTCGTCAGCACACCGCCTATCGGGAATTTGCCGATTGCCTGATGGCCCAACCAGTCCCTGGTCAAACAATCGTACGAAATCAGTGATTGGTCACATAATTCGTGAAAATCTAGTGAATTAAGGTGGCATATTTCTATTTACTATTATCAGTTATTTCACTTTCGCAAAAACGTATTTATTAATTTCGCTGCTCTGACCTAGATGTGTGAAAGACGAATGTTAAATATATTATGTAGCTATTATTATAGATATACGCTATGTACTGCACTACTGCCCATATTATACGCACAATTGATTGTTAGAAACGTTTTGGTATTTATTATTGTAATACTATCGTCAGTGTATAAGTATATTTATATTGTGGTTGAGGCGTAGGTTACATAATATTGCTATAAAGTTCAAGGTAACTACAATTTGTATAGGTGAATTATAGGATCTTTTATTCTAAATATTATTATCCTAGTTGAAAACTGTGACCATTTCTATTCACAATTGTACTGAATTCTGAATACAAATGTTAAAAAAACGATCACACCAAACTCCAAAGTTCAATGTAGACGTCACAATATCACGACAACAATTTATAATCATCCATTTTTATGTTTCTTATTGACTGAATGTTATTTTTAAACATATTGGTATAATAATATTGTGATAGGGATAATATTTTATTTATACCTTCTTCCCAAAATTGTATTCTGAATACTATCTTGATGGCATAATGTGTACATTTTTTTCTTATCTTACAAAGATAAATAATATAATATAACATATAAATAATAATGCACTTA
Source organism: Myzus persicae (assembly GCF_001856785.1). NCBI lineage: Eukaryota > Metazoa > Arthropoda > Insecta > Hemiptera > Aphididae > Myzus > Myzus persicae. The sequence goes on along the minus strand of NW_019103174.1, from coordinate 172,695 downwards.
ATATTAATTATAAAATCTTGATATCATATCTTTGTGTCGGTACGTTATTATTTTTAAAATTGGAGTTGTGTTATCTTGTTTATATCAAATTGGTAGATATTACAAACTAACAAGTGTTTTTTTGTATGGTTAATTAAATTAAAATTCTAAAATAGTGTACAATGTACATTATATGCAGTGCTGTGAATTCAATGACCTAGACATCTTTAAATGCTTGTATGTACTTGTGCAATACAAATAAAAACTTGTTTTGAATAATATGCAATTTTAATTGTAATAACAAGGAAATTTGAGCAAATAGATTGTAAAATAAAAAAACCGTTTAAATATAATTTTTTTTTAAATAAAGTAAGACAGGTAATTTAATACCTAAAAAACATTATTTAATGTTTAATATAACAACTATAGGAATGTATGAAGATACAAAATATTAAAACTAATATTCAATCAAAGTCTTAACATAATATAATATTAACTAGATCTATTATTATCTCTGATACTCGTACAACTGATGTTTTATAATTTATAAATTATTTTTTGACGTGAAGGAATTAACAAATATTATGTTTTATTAAATATTAGGAAAACAATTTATTATGTAATAGACTCAGTGACTCTGTAGCTCTGTATAATACTTAATATACGAATATTTATTCTATATAAAATTACTACACTCAATGCTACATTTTAAATGAATAGGTACACTTTTTTTCTAGAATAATAATTAGAATGTTGAATAATGTGATTAATCGTAGACATTGCAGTAATACAAAAGTAATAACATCTGGTATACTATAATATTAAATACGTATATTATGAAATGGATACAATATATTATACTAAATATAAACTAACAAGATAAAATTATTGTGTTGGAGACTGAACTTTTTCAATATAATATTTTTATTTGGTTAAGTATATGCGGTACTGAATGGGTCAGTTCAGTATTACATCTACATTCTACTCAACTACTATATGCAACCTATTACTTATTATTTTAGAGTGTGAAATCTACACATAAATAGATCTATAATCTATTTATATTAATGTAACACGCAGTGAAATATGAAGAAATTAATTATGTTTACTTTATTGTCATAATTTATGGTTATTACCACAAAATATTATACCTCTAAAGAAGCGTTTGAAAAAAATGCAGTGGCACTTCTTCCAATAAGAATAAAATAATTTAACAAAAAATAGATATATAAATAATGAATACTATAATATAGTTGTACCTATTATTTTCTAGTGTAACTAGAGTTTGGATGTTTATAAAGTTGAGTGTTTGTTTTTAGGCTGTCGTATTGCTTGCATTCTTAGAAAGAAATTTTTATGATTATCTAGATTCAAATATCAAAATTTTATTTGACATAATATATTGCAAATTTTCCGAAATTCAGTATAATATAAGAACTTATTATTTTGGCTTTTTTTGGTTTTTGATACAAAGTATATTAAAGAAAAAAGAATTAACTAAGCCCGAATCGAAGTTTGTATACCTATCAGTATTTTATACAGATACAAAATTATCGTTTTTTTTATTATCAGGAATTCTATACTGTTATTCGGAGATAATAGATAAAAGATATTATTTATTTATTTATTTATGTATAATAAACGGATATTAAACCCTTTAGCAATTAGAAAAAATATAAGTACAGTGTAGCTTATCTTATAACATAATTAGACACAATAATGATGTAAAATTATTTGTAACAATGGAAATAGTTAACAGCCAAAAAAGAATAAATATAAAGTACAGTAAAAATCATTAATTAACAATAAATGGTTACACAAAAAAATAAAAAAATAAAATAAAAAAAAAAATTAATAAGGATAAAATAATAATAAAAATATTTAAACAATAGAATTTAAATTTAAAGCCAGATAAACATTTTGTCTGAATACAAAACGCGACATGGCAAAAAAATCAACATAATCCATTATACTGTTAGCCAAAGACAGAGCTCTGGGAAAAAATTATACATGTACATTGTACATCAAACACAGTCAGACATTGAAAACAAACAATTTTATTATTGCTCAACGCGAATATTTTAATTAAGACATTTAAATTTATTTATAATTATAATTAATAATAATATATATATATTTTAAATACCTTCTTTATTTGACATTAAATAATTAAAATATAAAAGTACTTAATGCATATTTTTCAATTTTTTCATTCATATTTACCAATTTTTTAGTTCATAGGTGCGTGTGTATAGTTATTCATTTTTTAGTGTATGAAGATCTTGACCATAGTCATAACACTCATAACCAACAATATATTATTATTTATTATATAGATAAAATAGTTACATAATGATTAATATAATATTATTTTACTTACGGGTAATAAAGTATTATTTTAAAATTTATAAATTATCTAATTATTTTTTTTTTATTATTTTTTATTAATTGTCTATAATTTTTTTGAAATTCTATTCCTTCTGTGACACAAATGTACAAATATATTTTGATTTTAGATAATAGCTCTTTGTACTTTGAAAAAGTGGCTCACTCCAAATCACCACATTATTTGAGACAACATACTTGAAACTGTAAAAGTTTATTTTACACTATAATAATAACAAATCAATGCAAAGGCATAATACACTGTTGGATGAATCTAATGCAGGCATTACGCTTATATTTCATTAAGTATGAAACACGCACGAATTCATTTGGCTATCTGTCTGTCTATCCGTTTGTTTATCTGTTTGACCACGAACGGTTTTATAACTAACCTAACCGATTTTTACGGAGTTCTTTACAAGTATTCAATTATATAATATTGAAAAATGGAAAACAGCCTTTCATTTTTTCACAGGCAACGCCATGCAGGATCAGCTGGTATAGTAATAAAGATTTTCTTGAAGCAATATCAGGCGCTATCAAATGCAACTTAGTATGTATTACTGTAAAATAGTTTTCATGCGTTTTAGATTCGAATTGGAGGGGTACATATTTAACAATGATGTGTTTTTTGTCAGTCATCACTAGAGTTAGGATTTTGTAGTTCTATAAAACCATAAAAAAGCACTAAAAATTTTAAAAAAAGCATCTAAACTATTTTTAATAAACACAAAAATTGTACATTAGACAAGTATTATATTTCAATATATGAGTAGGTATAACTAGTATAACTAGACTATAACAGTTCACTGTGTTAATATACTATAAAAAAATAAGCAAAAAATATTTTCTTGGGACGCTCATAAAATATATTGTGGATTTATGCTCAATTTTTTTTTATTGATGTTTATCAAAACTTGTGAAGAACTTTATAAGTATTATATTTTCAAGTTTATTAACCGAGCAAACAATTATTCATTGATAATAATCAAAACAATTTACACGATTTGACAATTTACTATGTCAGTTATAATATATTGTTGTAATTTAAAAACATTATTCGTGGGGACTTATATGTACCTATGTATTTCAATGCACGCAATTACGCAATAATATTTTCAAAATATTTAGATTCATTTTAAGCTATTTCCTATTTATAACATGAACTTAATCAAATAGTTGTATAGTAAGGTGGTATGACAAAAAAGTGAACAACAATAATATAATATGATATGAATATTGAATACCTATTGTGAATATACACTGCTATAATAATTAAATATCAATAATATAATAAATTTAATGTTTTTGACAGGAATAAAATCAACCTACCGTAATAATAATAGTAAAATAAATGACTAATAACAACGTCAAAAACATAATATCATGCAATTTTCTTGGAGCTTTATTGGATGATGACCGTCTTCTCTCAAAATCATTTTTTGTATGCAATTTAATTAAATTTATGCGTAAACTGGGCCTGATATTTGTTACTGATAAAATATAATAAAAACAACATAACTTAATCTTAAAACAATAAATAACGCATTTCATTTAAAGTTTTAATTCAACTTAACCAAGTATATATTCCGTCGATAGGCCTACACAGACATTTTGGGTCCTTAAGAATTTTGAAGGCCATTAGGTACAGAAAATTTTTTTAACAATTTTCTTTCAGTGTATATTAATCAAACACTATTGTCTAAATAAAAATAATCAAGCATATAAGTAAATTAAGTTATGTAGAAAACAATAAAAAAATTAACTTGCAGATCTCTGGCAACTTTTATTTAAGTTTATTTATCATTAGTTGTGTACTTTTGATATTCTGCTTTTATATCTGTAGAACTTATATTTTATGTAAAGCTTTATAAACTAAATACTTTAAGCACCTAATAAAATTATTCAAATATAGAATACCACAAACAAAAAAATATCGAAAACTAACCAATACATTGGATGATATTTAATAATTAGGGCCTTGGATGAAAGGTAACCTTCAGGGTTTTAATTTAGCGTTAATATAATGTATGAAATTATAAAGTAATACCTAAAGTTAAAAAAAATCATTTTAGAACCGAATATAAAACCAGATAGGCCTTACTAATTTGTTTTTAAGTTGTTTGGGATTTGAGGTATGACTTTATTTATAAATACAAGATAAACGATAGTAATGTAATATTATTATTTATTATGTACAAGTAACTAACAATTTTGAGTGAATCACACTTTCCAGTGTGCATATTATACATTCAATATTTTCGAAGACTGGACGTAGATAAGTATATATTTGTACTTTATCTACGAAAAAACTGATAAGAGACATTAAAAATCCATAAAGAAAATTAATTCCTAAAAATGCAACACTTGTTAATAGTACTAGTTCTAGTTGTTAGTTTTAGTTACCAGACTCAATTCTTAACGGATAAATAAGGTAGTTTATAGAGCTACAATTTACAAAAGACTTTTTTACTATCATAAGAATGTAGTGAAAAAAAAATTAAAATCAAAATATGTACATTCTGTAAATTTTTTATTCAGTGTCTAAACTGGAAATATAAAGTGGAATTATAAGACTGTAAATTCGTGTAAATCAAGAAAAATGTTATTATATTTTTGAGGCTTCTAAAATTCTAACCCTGTTAATATGTATTAGAATGAATGGTTTTATCTATTTGCTGTTAATTGTTCTCTACACTTTTAAACCGTGATTCTAAACATTTGTTTAATGTGAATGGCCTTAGTTTTTTTTAAATATTAATTTTCATGAAGCTCCATTAATGGATGGTCTCTTCACTTAAGACTCCTGTCTGAATTGATGTTAATAATTGTAATTTTTCAACTTATTTGTCACATCACCTATATTATTTTGTCTTTTCTATACAAATTTTTTGAACACTTGTGCTTATTGTACACCATTACTTTACAGATTTTACAATTTTTTAGTTTAAAAAGAAAAATATTAATTTCGATTTTCTACCATTGTCTCATTAAAGTTAATCTAGTGTAAAATATTTACAATGGCTAATAGTTAATAGTCATTTGCTACAGTATCTATGAAACATTATTGAATTAAATGTAATCAATCTATTTAATCAATAAGTATTTTTAAGTTTTGAATGACTCGTACAATTTTAAATCTAACTACCTATGTCGGTAATAAGTAAAAGTTAAAATCAAACTTCTTTCAATCTCACCACCAAGCCCTAAACAATTCTTTCACTTATCACTTATTGTATTTTTTGTATGCAGTTTGTAAATATTCTTTTAAATAAAAAAAAACAACAAACTACCTCTGTAGACATGTAGTATATGATTCTAATCGTTTAAGACGTGTACTATAATACCTGTAGGGTGTGAAAACCTAAACGGTATTTAAACGATTATCTACCAAGATACAATATAATGCTGCCCCTTAAATTTTGGATGTAAACAGTATTTGGAATTACCTAAGTGATGTAAACATGGTTATATAATATTACACTATTACATAATAGTCCATACATCAGGATTTATTGAATCATCATTGATTAGTTATATAAATTTGCATTGACTTTAAACAATACTGATTAGAATACATTAGATTCATATCTTAAAAAAAAGTGTGCAAGTGGGTACCACTCTGCTGTATATTAGGCCATTCGGTGTCGTAAGGGTCACTGTTATGACTGTGTTAAATTTGAATTCAATGATATAAAATCACTGCATATGAAAAACAATTCTGCCAGCCTATTATTATAAGTACATGTTATGGTATTAAATTGGTATTAAAGTAATTTATTTTATTATTATAGTAATACATCAGCTTGATTTAATTTTACCGAGAACATTGCATTTTGAAATATCATTATGTGTTGTGTGTATAAAATAAAATAATATACTTCAAGCTCTTACGAATAATATTTTATATAACAAAAAAAAAAATAATAATTGAAATTGTTATTTTTCGTTTAAATTAGAACGTATGAAAAATCTTGTTTTAAATTTTCAATCCTTAGCTACAAAAATTGAATATTTCATAAATTTTTAACCATAAAATAATTTGCAAATTTTATCGTTTTTGATGAAGCTTGTCAATATTTGAAACTTAATAATGCCTAAAAAGTTATAAACAAACTTGTGTTAGTGCATCTTTATTTAAACTACTGTTATAACAACTTATCAGGAACCTTGCATTACATTTTTAACTTAGAAAAAACTCTTAAGCAATTAAAATTGCAATGCCTATAAATAGCTCAAAAATGAGTAAAATTATTTTACGAAAATGTAAAAGAAAATTTCAAGTATTTTAGGTCATTCGTTTTTGAATTATAACAAAAAAGAAAATCGTTCGATGAGAAATCGTTAATTTACGGTTGAATATCCAATGTTATTATAATTTTAACTCATAAAAATTAATGTGACTTCCGGGAAACTATTTTTTATTTGTCAGAGGTAGAAAAACTTACGAGGAATGGTGTATTAAATTTTAATATATGAGGCATAAAAAGAAAATGTTTTTGATTTTCTAACTTAAAATAGGCTTAAACTTTCATCACTTATAAAAATGTATTGTAACTTTGTATTTCAATATTTTTTATTGGTGCATAAACAAGTTATGAGGCACCTTGCATTACATTTTTAAATTTATAGGTGCATATATAGGTACATATACTACTAATATTAGTACCTGAAATATGAAATATTTTTTTATTTAATATTAAGATTGAAAACCAATAAATGGCAGAGGGTATAGGTACCTATATTTAGATCAAACGTTGACTTATGATAGTTAATATAAATGAAAGCTCATCTTTTAGTTGTTAATTTCCTATAATATGGCACTATGTTTTTGCACTTTAATAAATTATGATTTACTATACTGTTTACACAGCTGCAATTTAATTATACACGTTAGTACGTCTTTATAATATTATTAGGATATATCAGTAAAATCATTATAGTAGTTAGTGAACATGATATCATATCAGATAGAGTATTCGGAAAAAATTGTGAAAGTAAAAACTGCAAACTCAGCAAAAAAAAAAAAAATAGTACAAAGTTAAAGTTTTAATATAAGCTATAGGAGACACATTGTTCAACTTACTTCATAACGGGACACTCGTCTGTTATTGTACTCCTTCGTAATTTTATTGTTTTTATAATTTTAAATTAAACATTTTACATTGTGCGTATAGGTACTATTATATTATTACCACTATAAATTAGATATAAGTATATTCAATTTTATTTTCATTGACTTAATAATATTTTTTGACTTATTCCCAGTTTCTTAATTAAAATCATTACCTATTATTAATTGCTTGTTATATACCTATACATCAAATTGATGTTGAAAATACAATGGTATTTTGTATTGTATTTTCGATTAAATCTATAAACCGAATGCCTCCAGCTAAGAGTTCGCTGCTTGAAGCAATCATTGGTCATTGGTCAAAGATATAGTAATCAAGCAAATGAATATACCTGTATAGAAAAACATTGAGAATTGAAATACAAAAGTCCAATTATAGGCTGTAAGGCGCTGAATTATGATGACGTATGTAAAATCTAGATGTCTTAATTAGTGTATTATCTGTTCTGTTCTTTGGTGCCGCGGCCGCGGAACTGAAGCTGGCTTAATTAATAGGGTTATCCAGTTATCGAGTCAACTATTGAAATCATTCGTAAATCGTAACTAATCAAATTATATTTTATACAATTTATAATATAATATATACGTTTTCTTTCACTACATTTTTTGTATTAATAGTGTAGGAGGTATACTTCCCACCTACGTTTTAGATTCTGAATGAAGAGATGAATAGAATTATATTAGTTTTAACTGGTAACATCCCAATCCCCCATCTCAATCGGCGAACTACTTAGGCTTAACCTTTGACCGTCGTCTTACCTGGGGACTGCTATCAGAAGTGAAAAACTCGCCCTAAATGAACGACTACGCTCAATTAAAACACGAATATCCAACAAACACACCAAACTTAACAAAAAACTTTTCGTGTAAAAAGCCCATGTGGAAATATGACCTAAAACTATGGGGCCATGCAAAAAATTCTAATGTAAACTAATATTAAACCGTTCAAAATAAAACCTTCTGCATAATCACTAACGACACACCATACGTCTCCAACTATACTATGCACACATACTTAAATATAAAAACAGTTTGCAGGACTTAAGTAACACTAACGTTTTACAAACGATTTTATAATAGATTTCCAACTCATCCCAATTCCTTTATATCAAGTTTAGCTTCTCGTACAATTCCGGGTAGTCCTACACGGTGACTGAAAAGAAATTGGTGTAGAAATGTACTCAATGATTAATTAAAGAAAAAAAAAATTAAAAAAAGATGAAAAAATAGACAAACAAATAGGTAGTGCTTTTAATGGATGGCTTCTTTCTTCACTCTTTTTCATGTACAAAATCTCTCACTTATCATATATTCAGATTGTGCTCAACAGTATAGATTGTATATTTCTTGTTAAAAATAAATAAAAAAATATATATATTAGTTTTACAACGATGTGTTTTTTTTGAAAAACATGAATTTTTTAAACAGGGAAATTTCTTCAAGTCTTTATAACAAGTCATTTCTGGTAGCAAATTTTATCTTGTTTGTAGATTTTTGTTGGTTTAGGGGAGAGGGGAAATTAGTTTTTTTGATAAATATTTGTAAAAAAAATGTATTTCTGATGGCTGAAAAGTTTGTTATAATTATTTTTTATAGCTGTTTAAAAATATCGAAAATAATATGCAATTCTTATTTTAGTGTTGAAAGTTACATTTTGACAAATTCCGTCAGTATCATGAAAATTCGCAAGGTCATAAAATGTTCAATTTTAATATTTAAAGACTGATAATTTAATCAACAATATTTACCATTGAATTAAAATGTATACATCCATTATTATAGTGACTTACTCAATGACTATAGAGTACACTCATAACTTAATGTACAGTAGATCGACTTACACCTGGTTTTTTTATTATAATAATCTTCTCTTGTCAAATGCACGTTAAACACAATTGAAACAAGCCACGTAACTACTCACAGTCAGTATGTAAATTATTTGAATATGTAATGCTATATATACTTGGTTATATGACCTTCGAAAATCTTTTGATAAAGTAGTGAGCTGTGGTTTATTATTAGCAAAATGGTTCAAATATAACTTTCAGAACATCCATTATTGTCACGTGTGTCATTATATATTATATCTGATCATATGCATATTATAGTTAGGGTTCATGCTTTCATGGTCATGCGTTTTGAATACATAATTATAAGGTATTTTTGTATAAGTTATTAAAAATAGTTTAGTCTCGCAATATTTTTGGAATTACGGTAAAATGCTGGTATTATAAATTGTCTATTTTTTTTCACTGATGGGTACCTATCTAATATGATTTAATTTGATGATAATCAGATAATGTACACCACTTAATTAAAAAAAATATTATGGTTAACGTTTCATGTAAATTGGTGTATAGATTTCTAAATGAGACAATGACTATATAGGGACATGCATAATTTAGAGTTTTTATAAATAATTTGACTAAAGGTGTCATTATTTAAGTCAATAAATGATTTTTTATCTGAGCAAGTTTCATTATATAATAAATATTAAATCTGAGGCTTACTGCCTTCTTTTATCTTGTAAAATATTTATTACATTGAAACGAAGCGATTTTGTTTTGTATAAGGATTCCTAGTATTAGTCTGAAACCCAAGCAGTAAGCTTGTATCAGTTGTATCCATCATTTCGGCACCATTTAATTTGTGTAAGTAGTAAAATAATATATTTTCTTCTGGGCTCATTTTGATTTCTACTGCTCGTGTATTTTGAGAGAAACTAATTAAATAAAGTATCTACCGTTCGTGTAAATATTTACTATCTAAAACATTGAAAACTGAATTGTACAAAATAATAAACACCCATTGGTTGGCAATTTGTTGATATTTATAATATTGTTATTTTTCCAATTAATTAAAACTGATTTTTTTTAGGAATTAATTACCAAAAATTATTTTTGTTATATTTTTGTTACTTCAAAAATGTTTAATACAATTATGAATGCGTTACTTTTTTTTACGTTCTAGGTGTTGGTGCTACCATTGAATGTAATAAAATACACAATGGTAATGACCAACTCTGATAATTTTTGATTAATGTAATTAGAATTTAACTAACTATTGTGGTATAACATTTACTAAAGATTGTTTAACTATCATTTTACTGGTTATATAGTATATATTACTATGGTTTAATTAATTAATATGTATAATTATTAAGTGAAACGTTAGGTTATGATCATACGCATTTTTAATTTAAAAGAAAATCTCAATAATTAATTTAGATGTTATATTTAATAACGACAGTTATAATTTACCATATTATAAATGGGTGCTTAGTAAATAATAATTACCTAAGTACTTATAGAACTAATAGCCTTACATTGGAAATTGAAACGTAATTTACTGTAAGAAATAAACGTTTATAATATTATCTATCAATTAATTTGCAGTTAAGAGGATTTCCCTCTTTTTTCTTCTCTATCTGACCATCTCGTAACAGAATATTTTACGTTCACAATAATTATTAAAATCATAATAGTTTTTAAAATTACAGTGAAATGATCTATTATGACATTTAAAAGTAAGATTATAATTATTATCACGGGCATCTCATAGGCTTTTTATTACATTTTAATTTTGAGTATTTTAAGATGTATAAACACTTTACAATTTTAAAATGCTTACATATTAAATTATAATGTTTTAACATTCAAATATAATAAAAAGCCTATGATTTGCCCTAGATAATAATCTCACATTTAAATTGTATACGAGTTCATATCAGTATATAATTCTAGTTTTAGAAATGATCTTGATTTAAATCATTATTGAGAACGTAAAATTTGCTATGTTACTTATAGGTTTGACATCATCTTAAGAGTCTATTGTTTAATCGGGTTTATAATTTATGTGAGGTATTAATGTATTATACTATTTTCTGAACTAAAAATGCAAAGTGTAATTTAATTAAATATTACTATAAACAAATAAAAAATTGATTGATAATAATGGAAAAGTTTATGAATTGTATACCACAAATGACTATTTTCTTATAAATAATTTTGGGGAAAAGCAAGAAAATGTATTCATAGCCTTGATGATTTAGATCCAAATTCTCTGTACATTATTTTTGCAAATAAAAAAAAGTTAGAGTATACGGTTAAATTTTTTAACATATTATGTTTGTTCACCTCTTAAGCAATGTTTGTGATGGAGGTGAGAAGTATATAAGAAGTAAGATACAAAGTAATAGTGAAAGATTAATGTCTTATGTAAAGAAGAAATAAAAATTAAAACATGGAAATATATTGAAATAAAATTTATCTTTTAGAAGTTTATCAACTTTTAAAACTCTTTACTAGTATTTTTGATATCTCTAGTAACTCTTTACATTTATATTTTAAAAGGTATCTTGAACCTGTAATAACTGTTGTTTTGATTAATATTAATATTTAGAGATTTACACATCTTAACTGCTATATTATTAATACAACTTCTAAGCCCAAAAAACTTTTTACAATTGGTTTTAATTGCATTAATATTATTTGAAACATAGTATTATGTTCATGATCACAAGTGCGAATATAATTTTTATTTTTGTATGTATTTTCGTAAAAGTAGTACATTTAGAGGTTTTTTAAAAGCCTATCCATATTAAATACGTTTAAGATTTTATAATCTAGGCCTGTCCTATAAAGATTTGACAGTGTTTGTATATATTTAATATATTGCTTTAATATATTTTAGTTGTTTAACTTAGTGAGATGTGAATTAAAATCCCCCCTCCATATTTCGATACCAAAAGTAATAATTGATTTTTCAAAGGAGAGATATATTACTCTTAAGTTTTGTGTGGCAAATAAATCCCTAATGTTTCTAAATATATAAAAATGATATTATATAATCATTATGTATTTTCCGTTTTAATTGACTCTCCATGTATAAACCTAATTATTCTACATTATCAACTTTGATATATTATTCCAGGAACAATTTATAGGTAAATGCTTAAAATATACATATTATCCCTGAATGATTAATCATTTTGAAATCATTTTGTATGCTGAAAACAATGTGTTTAGTTTTCTCAAGGTTGAGTTAGAGAAAATGATTGTTAAATCATTTTAAATTTTATTTTTTACCATTTTAAAAACCTGTTTAGCTCTGTTGTACTTAAAAACATTCAATCTTTTTATTTTTTAATAATACGATGGTACCATCAGCAAAACAATGTAATTTGGATTTGGATTCAGTAAGCCGTTCATATAGATAATAAATAATATAAGACCAAGGACTATTAGGTCGTCGTGGGTTTTATTTAAGGGCTGAATATACTTATAATTTATTTTCACTTTTGTTGATCTACCCGTTAAAAAAGTTCTAGATCATTTATTGGAGATTCCACGAATTCCAGCATAACTTATATTTCTTAATAAAATGTCATGATTCACACTATCAAAAGCTTTTTTAAATTCCAGGAAAATACTAATCACCATAATGCTTTAATCCAAGTTCTCGTGAAGTATATGATTGACAGAATAGTATGCATTGGTTGTAAATTTTCCTTTGAGGAAACCAAATTGATTTTTCGAGAAAAAATCGTTGTCATCAAGAAATTCATTTTGATAGTTCGATTCATTTCTCGAAAACTTTTTACAAACTAAGTGATAAAGTAATAGGTTTGCAATTAATGCATCACAGCTTATTTCCTGCTTTAAATACAGGTACTACAATGCATCGTTTGCTGGAGTATCATGATTATTACAGTATCTAATTTATTGTTAAAAGTATAGACTGAAAAAAATAATGTAAGCATATTTCAGTTACTAATTTTACTATTCAAAGGATAAAATATAAAATACGTCAATTTAACTTCGTTTAGATGCTGATGGTAAGTAGGTATGAGTGTATGACTATTATAGTTTGAACAATCAATATAAGTTTATAACTGACAAAGAAGTAGCTTATGATTTCTTAAATCAAATATTCAACAATTAATTTTAAATATTCATTATTAGACGTAATGGCGTAGATATTGTTATTTATTATAATGTATGCATTTTTTAAAAGCTTAAAAGATTATTGGTATTATATTTTGACTATTATGTCTGTTTGGTATATTACCTTTAAAATATCTTAAGCCTATTTTATTTTATAATCATCAATCTTGTGGTACCACATCATGGTGGAAATAACATGACAATTTACAGATTATTTCATATGTGATCCCCGGTAAAACAAATAGGTACTGAAAATAACTAATTACATAACTAATCAAAAAGAAGATTTGCTTTATGAGAAAAATAATTTCAATGGTAGCTAACAAGTAAAATTGATGCATTCAAATAAACTCCATTAAGATGCCACTAAAGTTATATTTGTAGACACTGTGTTAGAAATCATTCTTACGTCACTCAAATATTATTGTAAGGTCCACAATTTTAAAATATTTAGATGAGGCATTACTATCATATTCCGGTATTTTAATTTCATGTTAATACTATATGTAAAAGATATAAAAACAGAAAAATATTAAATATGTTATTAGGTACTTAGTACTTACTAACTATACACATGGCACAGCTGGTATAGTGTTGCCTATATACTTTATAATATAATAATTTATATTTATTAATATTACTTGCATTTAAAATTTGTAGAGCGTTTTGACGTAAAATTCGTTTGTTTCTCTGAACCAAAGACGTCAAACTCAAAATTAATTATAAGGACTAAAAGTTAGTTAACAGATTAGTACTTAAACATTTGTAATAAAATAGATTTTATTTGTAAGAAACTAATCCATGCTCAGTTATTTATTTTAAACTACCTATCATTCAATGCTCTTTAAATATTATACTACGAAATTATAATTATCCTTATGTTTTATCTTAATATTGCTTAATTCTTAACCTCCTTTTTATTGCAATATTCAACTAAATATTTTTTAATGATATGCACCAGATGGAAATTTTAAAGAAAGCAATAATTTTAGGTTAATACAAAAACAAGGTAATATAAATATTAACTATGTTTTTAATTTTCTTTTGTACATATTATCTTACTTGAAAATTTAAATTATTATGTAACATTTGTCATTTAGTATTTATATAAGTATATAAGTGTATTTTACTAGAGTAAATTAGTACTATTTTATTTGAGAAATGTATGGGAATAAAATGATTCCCTATACCTATTACAATATTATTCGTATAGGCTGCGGTTAAATGATAACTTTTTATTTTTAGACATCTTAAAATTATATAAAATAATATAAAAAACCCATTCGTTGAACATTGGTACTATATTATAATAATGAAACTATTTAGTATTTCTCAATATGATTAATTGACTTTTTTTTAAAGTACTATAGTTCAACTAATGGGACCAGTCTTAGATACCAATATATACCATAAGTACAGTCGGTATAGATGAACTAAGAGGTTGTTTTATCACTTGTGTTAACATGGCAATAATCAATATAGTTAATTATAATTGTATATCATAAAATACATATTTAAAAAGCTTTTCATGCTAAAAACTTGTATTTTTGTTTTCGATGTATATGAATTATAAATTTGCAATATATACTTGTCGTAATTTTCCATTAACAAATCCATTAGCATCACCGTCTAAATTTATATGCACATAATAGTTTGCCATTATAAGAAAAAATATGTAATAAAGTTATAGCACGAATTATTAGTACTTAATTTTAAATATTATATCTTACATTTAATATTAATATATATATATTATTGATATTAAATGTAAATTTCAAGTTAAAGTAATCGGATAAACTTTTTATTTAAATTTGGATACATACAACAATGAAAAATGTTCATAAATTAATGACGTGATGAAAAGTTTTAGAACAGGAGCGAAGAAAAGAATGTGTATTGATTAAACAATGATATTAGATTCTGAGCGGAGTGATTAATGTATTGATTTTACAATGATGTGTGTTTATATATTAATTTTTTTTTTGTATCTGTCATCATAGTTTCTTGTAGTAAATATACTTTGATTTTCTTCAACAGTAACTTTTCTGGTAAGAAAGTGAATCTAGTTGGTGCACTCGGGAGATCAAAGCTTAAAATTCCCAATAATTTTCAAAAGCAACAGGAAAAACAAACAAAAAAATTAAAGAAAAACAGGAATTTTTATTCAAAATCAGTTTTCGAAAAAATCGATTTTGGTTTTTAGTGTAACTCTAACAAAAATTACCGTAGATACATGCAATTTTCACTGAATATTTTCGTTGGCGTTTTTTATACACCATACAATTTTCAAAATATTTCAAGTTGTGTTGAACTATTTATAGGCATATGAAATTGTATGTATAGTTGTGTTCATATAATCATTAGTCACTATTACCATAGATTAAATATACAAATCAATGCTATAATGGTACAGATGAATTTGATTTAAATTCGATGATAGATGTATAGTTTTATGATGAAAAATGTATCTGAGCGGAGACAGCCAATATTTCAAAGGGTATTTTATTATATATTTTAATCGTTATTGGTGATTGATTTTTCTATACTTATTAGGTGGGTTGAACTAATTTTTGTCAAAAACCAATCGCATAATATATATTATATCATAATTATTGTTATAATATTAGTTCATATAATATACTGGTTCGCGGTATAAGTAGGTAAAATAGCTTAAAATGTATCCTAATGTTTTGAAAAGTCCATTGTGTATACCTTATAAATAATACCTATATAATGTGCTAAAATCTTCAATTACCTACGAATAATATTTTTTAGAATTACAACATAATAACTAAAATTCTTTGAGGAGAAATCTAATTTCGTCAAAATTTGAACTTATAAATAATATAATATACCCATATACATATGAATAATTGCTGATACAGGTGTATGTGGTTTATAACCAATTTTTTTTATTAATTCCAGATGTTTTAACTGTAGCAAGAGTGCAAGACCAAATTATGAGAAACCTTGTATTAAATTGTTAATCTTTTAAACTTATAAACAACATTTTAATCATTCATGAATAAAACGAAATTCAAAAATTTTAAATATCCACAAATAACACAAGGAGAGAGAGAGAGAAAATATTTTGAAAACGCTATGTCTAGAAAATACTATAGTATAATATATATTTGGTGAATATTTAAGGTCTCTTTTGGTATTACAAAAAAAAAAAAAAAACAATTACGATTTTGAACAGCTTTTGTTTAAAAATGTCTGTTTTGCTAATTTTAGAAAAATATAGATATACTGGGAATTATTTTCTTTGACTCTTCCATATTATGCCAAATTACACACTCACACAGTCACACACACACCCACACTCATCAGGATTAAATTCTTATTTTATAAATAGTATATGATTACGTTTGTCTTTGTTTTAATATTATTAATGCGTTATTAATTAATTATTATATATAATATAATATATAATATATTAATTTCAATTATAATAACATTTTTTAATTTATAATAAAAATTGCTTAAATAAATAAGTGGCAAATTGTATTTTACTTGATATTAGGTATATACTTCATCTTAAATGCACTGTAATAGTTGTTTTAATTTTCCCATAAATCTCTCCTATTCTTTATTAATTTTTGTTATTGATATTTTTATTAATATTTTAACGTGATCGTGTTTGTTGTGTGCCGATGACTTGAATGACTGCTATTGTTTGCATAATTTCGTATAGATGATTTTAGCCTTTAGGTATATCAGAATTATCCTTATTCGTAAATAGGTAAGAGGTCAATGGTCTTTCTTTATGGTCTGACTATCTTAAAATTCGTCTTTTAGTTTTATACATTATATAAATTTGGACGTTGATCACGAAAACAGTGAATGATCCATAAGCGAGTTTATGAAGAAGTTTTTATTATTAATATTTGTTTGACTATAATAATTAATTTAATAATAATTCATGTTAAAATTACACTGATTAACTTTTAATTTATTGTTTCTAATATATAGTAATTCAGATTTCAAATTTAATCTCAAGAGATTTTAAAGTTAAAACTATGGTACTTACGTTTATAAATTTTAATTAAAAATGAAAATGTACATTATATAATATTCACCAAGGAAGACTTTTAAAACTTTTTGTAATTTAGTTTCAAATAAAATCACATACAAAATACTTTTTGATTTTAAAATTTATAATACTATAGGATATAGGACTAAGGGGCTGATTTAATCGTCAATAGTTGTTGAAATACCCTTATAAGCATATTATTTATTTACAAATATTTGCTGCAATATTTCAGCAAATATTTAAACGCAAACTCTACAAAAATATCATGTTTAAACTTATAATTTATTGTAATTGTGTTATAATATGTAATGATGAGTTGCATCTTACATATAACTTGGTATTCAATTGTTTTGTATATTGATGTATTAAAAAACTAAATACAAAAAGCTGATTTATAAAATAAATAATGTGTATCTATAAAGATAATTTTTAATTTTTATAATTTTTAAATATTTTTATTAGTTGGTAGTTATTTTCTTTAATAATTTTGCTGGCACTTATAGATTGCTACATTTCTATGTTTACCTATTATACCATTAGTTAAATAATTTGAAATAAATTATTATATTGAAATATAAGGTTATATATTATAGGTTATTTTCTGTGTTTTTTGAGTTTTTAAAAAGATACGGATATTTTGTAAAATAACTTAGCAAATGATTCATCAATTTTATAATAATTGCAAAAGTCTTATAATTTTACTAATATTACATATTTATATATTGTATGTATATTTTTAATTTTATTGTAGAAACTGTGTGCAAATATACGAATTAGATTAATTTACTTTACATATTTTCTAAATCAATATTATATACCTATGTATATTATTTTATAACATAATATACCGTTATGCATATTCTTAATTTGATAACGAGAATGTGATATTTTCTTGGTTCGTCATTTAATCGGTATTTATTTGCGTGCTAAATTTTATTTTCAAACTGTTTATACACAGTAAACAACTTCTATTTAATACAATCAAGATTATAATAATATGATAAAATACAGAACACGGTCACTAATATGACGTGTGGTTATTATGAATTTAAATCGGTATATTTGTTACCGTTTAAACAAATTAAAAACCAACTAACTTATATTTACTCATGTGTATAATAAACAACATAAATTATATAGACGTAAAAAAATGTATTCTCTAAATATTCATACATTTTACAACTGGAGAATATCAGAGACGCGCGGGGGGTACCGGCTATTTCTACCTATAGTAGAAGAGATGAATGTGACTAGTGAACCACAATATAAATACGTTGGAGACCTCAACGAGCTGGATCAGTATAGTGGGTACGTTAACTTTATGATGTTATTGTCACCTTCGGTATACATTACGCATTGTTGTATCCTATAGTTCAACACCAGCGCAATTTATATTATAATTCAATTTTGTTTATTATTTGTTCGTTGAATATTGTTATAACACAACATTGCTGTTTTTGGTTTTCATCACTTGTTGAAAAGGTAAGAGAAATTTAACTATAATACAATATTTATTTAACGTAACATGGTTTGAAAAAATAGTTTTTTACATCGGTTTATTTTAGTACTTTTCTTAATAAAATACGAGATTATTTTTATAATTTCCTTCATCAATTTAAATTATAAGTACATTCAAGTTGTTTTATCGTCATATTGGATCTATTTGATTACTATAATAATTCTTTCATAAGCCTTATTAAGTAGATGTATTTTACTAGAATTTCAAAAGTTTTTCATACGTTTAGATAAATTTGTAGATTTAATTTTAATTTTTCAATTGAAATAAATTTTATTTACGTGACTTGAATGATTGTTGAATGAACTGTTAATTTCCATTTATAAGATAAAAATATAAATACAAAAATAATGATTTCCGTCTCTTTATAAAGAGAACACGCCATTCGAAACGTTTTTATTTTTAATCGTGACAAGTCAGTGAAAATTATTGAAATATTCTCTTTAAGTATAAGACAAGGAATTTCATTATAACAACCACTAATTACGTTAATTCACAGCAATTCAATACGAAGCCACCTATATTAATTTTTAGTATTTTTATGTTTCTCAGATAAATCCGTAGGTATTTTTTTCATCAGTTTTAATCTATATAGATAGTGGTTGTAAACACATATTTTAGAGTTAAACCGATATCGGAGTTACGTGCCGATAACTATTCACAACTAGACCCAACTATCAAATGTGACTATAGAAATACATATTATTATGTCGGTGCAGTCGGTGTTGTGCATTTCCGTGTCGAATGTTATTCGTATAATATATATGTCATTATAACACAAACCAAATTACCCTGTAATAAATCGTTTCTCTAAGCTAACCTAACCGAACTGTACGGATTATGACCTAAAGCAAAAATAATAGATAATAATAATATGGCGGCAGATTTTAGAAGCTCCGATATTCTTGTCACATAAACTTGCGCGAGGCGCACGACCTCGAGCGGTATTTTTCGTTTTATTGTAGCAGCTATAGTTGCCGGTTCATTAACTGCCGGTTTGATAATCGTGAGTGCTACTGACACGTCTATTGAACGCGTGAGACGAAATTTAAATCACACGCAATGACATCATTAAGGGCATTTATAAATATAATGAAAATCTTAAGTATCGAGTAATGATAAATTTGAAAATAAACATTGGGCTCGTTGAAATATTGAAAGTTGTTGAACGATTTCACAATAATAACTGAAGTTCAATCGGTTATTTTGTTCATCACTTATATTGGTATAATATGTCACATCGCGTTTTCTCAATTATTCCTGTTATACTCGTAACGTTATTTTATCGAAATATTCAGATATATATATATAGCCATTAAGTTCAGTCAAACCGATCGAATTGCATTGTAAAAATGTTGTATTGTTTACGATTGTTATTCCAAATTTTGTTTAAATATCGAAGGGACGACAGGACCATGGGGTATTGTATACATGATAATATAATATGTTAGGTATACACTCATACGATTGTAGTGTACATATTTTATTTACCAATAATATATTTAAGGATTTTATGAATTCCAAGTTGCGAGTATTTTTTGGTCAAGGTCGGAGTGTGAACTAGAATATTAAATAGTTTTTGTGATTTTGTTTTAATTTCACTGTTCGAATGAGATGGAATAAATGACAATTGATATTCTCAATGTCTTATAACTTTCTATGTCAATAGGTATATTTCATTAAAATGCGTCACCCATAAGTTGATGCGTTCATTTTGACCGACATCTGAAAACTTATTATGATTATTATACAATATTACAATATTTGATCTTTGTTTTATTTCATTTTTCATAATGAGAATACCTATAGTTATCATACAATGATTAATATTAATATTTAAACGAATTACATTTCCATAGTATTAACAAAAAAAGTTTTTATTAAATTAAGGGAATGCATGGTGAATCTGAAATACGATTGAAAGTTTAATACGATTTCCAGTTACCATTACAAAAAATTTTTAATCAATCTCAATTAATTTTTAAACCAATTTATTACTATCAATATAATTTAAAAAAAATAATAGTATGAATGGGTATTTTTGTATATTTATTTTCATTAATAATTATGTACCCAATTACAAGTATTGATTTTAATTTATTAAAATAAGTAATAGTGTCTTATTAACATTTTCAATTCCGTGTACGGTGTGATTAAATTAATAAAACGAAAGTTTATGTATTAACTATACCAGTGTATACGCAGAAATTACTCATTAAATTAAATTAATTATTGCAGGATCATAAGTAAATACACTATACACTAAAATATTTTATAGGAAACGTGTATAGTAATATTATGTAAAATATTACATGTCTACCGCTAACTTGCTTTGTTTTGTCAAATCCATGTAAATTATTAATGCGTGTAGTATGAACTATCATATTATATTATTAATTTGATTTTTATATAACATGTATAATTTAATCTTGTGGTTTAGGTATTTAAATCATTTTTCTGTTTGACGAGACTGGTTGTTGTAGGTAATTGAAAAAACTTATTATTTTTATTAGATCATAAAGGTTGTTTTGCACGTATCTTGTGTACGAAGGCTATTTTGGATTTGACTATGCTTCAAAATACATATTGAAGGTCAGTTTTGTTGGCATTTCAAATTCTAAACTAAGTAAATTGTAATTGAAATCACGTTCACATTCGATCAGCTCTGTAGTAAATTAAAAATGATCCTGTAATATTTAAATAGATTAAATTATAAAACGTTGGTACAGCAGCTTATCATTTGTCTCAATTTAATATATTATAATACATAATAAATTATTCAAAAAATATTCATCATTTACAACCTTTTAAAATTATTCACGTAATTACAGTGAAGGCACTGTCAAAGTTAGTTTTACGAGTTGCTGAATATTTGCGTTTTAATGTCAAATGTTAATTTTTTGCTATTATTATTTTCCATTAACATTCATTTCCATTAACAAAACGACACGTGTTTTAGTTTAGACAATAAATATACCTCCCACAAATTAAAATATATAATATTCAACGTTATTTTTGCAACTCAATTCTACTGTGTGTCAGTGTATACAGTTTGTATGCTGTTATGCTGCATCTATACAATATTCTACAATTCCATTACCTGCATTTGTCAATATGCCAACCACGAATTACTCAACATTTATAAATCAGTATAATAAATACCGATATAGGTTATATAATATTATAGTGTATCTACATAGCCATATAATAATAATAAAAATGATAATATTGTTTGTCGAGAAAAAAAAATTAACTTCCAAACAATAATGTATTGGCCGTTATATAAAACGCAATCCTTTTGATAATCTCCAAACATTCATTGTATACTCGTACGCACGTGTTCAGCTATAGTGTATCAGTTTATTCGACTCAAACGCTTTGCGAGTTAAATAATCCTTATAAGTTATTTCTGAGCTTTGTGGATTAGTATAAGTTGGCTAAACGACGATTGGGTACTCTATATTGTGTAAAATGTAGAATCCTCACAAAATTACAATACGGGGTGTATTTCAAAACGAGCAGAGTTGGTTTCCACCAGGAAATACACTATTATAACATACACTTTTGTATAACTCTATACAATATTTAATAGCCAAAGTAACTAACACAGCAGTATAAAAATGTCATTATAACGTCTAAGGAACATTACCTACACCATACCATTGTTCTATGGCCGTACAGACGTACTTATTATAGACCCATTTATTCCCATAATATCAGAGTTGTATTTCGTGAACACAAAAATAACATAGTTTGAGCATTGTGGATTTAAAAACTACAAAGAAATGTGAACATTTTTTAATATGTATAGACA
Organism: Myzus persicae; assembly: GCF_001856785.1. Lineage (NCBI taxonomy): Eukaryota > Metazoa > Arthropoda > Insecta > Hemiptera > Aphididae > Myzus > Myzus persicae. The sequence continues at coordinate 149,886 of NW_019103174.1, read as the reverse complement.
TTAAACATAAATATAGATATGATTGGTTTTGATTAAATGGTAGAGTGATAACGCGTTTATATTTCTATGTAAACAAAAAAAAAAAAACAGTTTTAAAATAATAAAATAAGTTCAGTTTGTTTCACTCATCTTAGTGCACAAATTGAACAACCGCTTAGGTACTTTAAGGTTTAAATGTTATTACTAAATATAATTATGGGTAATTATCCACAATAGTAATAACCCATTGAGTCTATTAGGATTATATTATATAATATAGAATACATTCATTATGCGATTATAATATGATATAAGCTGCAGACGTTGATCTTGACCTTGAGAACATGGTCGTGTTGATAGACCATATAGCGTCTTAACGGTTACCGTAGTTTTGTAAATAGTAGGGTGATTTTTTTGTATAATAGACAAGGCACGTGATAAAATTTTGTCATCACGACGAACTGTTCAAGAGAGGTCAAAGTGTACACCTATTAATCAAACCGATTTGTCTCGGGGAGATCATTGGAGACGAAACCAATGAACCATTTTTCATGTGGCCATACATAATTCGGCTTGGTTCCTCCGGGTTCCGAACCACAGGTTTTCGTTTCCCGTGTAGACTTAACTTCGTCGTATTTAGAATTTAAAGCATTATTCGGCAGGACAAGAAGATTAATAATAATTATATAAATATATCTAACATCAACAATGGCTTGAACCGCTCGGCAACTGGATAAAGAAACATATGTGCAAAAACTTCACGATTGCCACCGCCTAGCCTAAAAACCTCCTTTCATTTTTTTCAATATACATATTGCATACTTGGTTTAAAAACACAAAACTTGAACTATTTAAGAAACTAATAATATTTAAACGTCAATAATAGTAGGTATATGAAATATTCAGGTTATTTTTGTTTTAGGGATACAGTTATGTATGTTTGTACCTCATAATATATTTAAGTAATATATTATTTAAAAAATATTTTTTCGGTGCAGTTTATACAACTAATATTAATTAATTAATTCAATTCAAAATTATTTTCAATAGGAAAGTTATAGGTACCTGCATAACGTCACAGAAATAATTTAATTTAAAAAAAAAAATGTATGTGGTTATTTAATGAAACATACAAATCATATAATATGTTTATAATCAGATAATAATATGTACTGTAATAAACAAGGCAATGCAGTTTGGGAAAATATTTAACTAATTTTGTTTTTAAACAAAATGATTAACATTTGTTAACATTATACAATATACAATATTGGCATAATAATATATTAATACCTAAGTATCTATTATATTATACCATTTTTTTATGCTAAAATCATGGCACTACGAGTGATGGGTGTATCGTCTTTATTGGCAGTTTTATTATATTATACCCATAGGTTATAATATTGCATTATGAATTATGATAATATAATATCAGTATGATATTCAAGGTACATAATTTATTTTTCGTTTCTTAATCTAAGTTTAATGGAAAATGTATGTGAAAAAATATTACTAAAAGCTTAAGGCATAATTAAATGTATTGTTTCTTTTTAAGTATAACGGTTTTAACTTTATAAGTACTTACAGCACTAATATTATAGAAATTTTATTTTTATAACTATTACCTAAACGGCAATACCATAAACATAAAAGTGGTTACAAATAATTCACATTTGATTATTTTCATTATCATATAAAAATTAAAAATAACTTATAAAGTTAACTTAAGTATCCTTATTTATTTTACTTTATTTTATCCAATACGATAATTATACTCACAAATAAATAATATTGTTTTCATTGGAATCAAATACATCATGATTAGTGATGATTAAATTTAAATAGCCAGGCAAGACACAGTGACGTGGCACTCACCACTTGTGTCGGTTCGCTCGGTTTGATATGAGAGAGTCTTGGTGGTCCATTATTTTTATGCTTAAATTTGAAATGTTGCATAAACTGTAAGTTCTTCAATAATTTTTGCGGGTTTTAGGTAATATTAATGTTTGTATACTGTGTACAAGGCTAGTTATATAATTAGTTATATAATTTATTAATCTTGCTGAGACCGTTGAAACGACCTTTTCAAAGAACTAACTAGACGCAATATTCAGCCAATAGATAGGGCTACAGGGAACATTTGAAGCTTTTGAGTTTTTATCACTAGAAAGTGCTTACAGTATTTTTTTAAAACAAATCATCTATATTTTCTTGCTTAAACCAAAATCTAAAAAAAATGTAATCATTATACACCATTATTTTACAGAAAGTGAATTTAAAACATACTTGAATTGTTGATTTAAAAAGTTGTATTATAAGAATATCTAACTAAAATAATATTTGTTTTGTATGCATTTTACATACGTGTTAATACATTTTTTTATATCCATTTTTAGGGAAATAAAATAAAAAAAATAAATTCTGAAGTTTGAAATAATGCATAATATTATCTTTGACTTATAAAGCAGTAACATTTAAACATTTTGTTCAGTATTCATTTTAAATCAAGATATAATCAATCATTATTTGTTTTTAATCATGATATTATGTAAATATTATGCTTGCAATGTGTATGTTTAGAAAACATAATTTTCTTAAAATGTATTTTATTTTTATCATAAGTATTTTAAGTAGGTATTTAATAGCGTCTTCAAAAGTTCAAATACAGTTTAAGACACTATTCATAAAAATAATCTACAAAAAATTTAATTTAATTATTTTATAAGATAGTGTGTCCTTCGTTTTAAAATGTTAGTTTATTTTTATGGACAAGCGTCTCTTAATTTTACTACAGTAACATGTTATTGTTTGTTTGAATCAGTAATTTAATTATGTTTTTTTTTTTCAGTATACTGGGAAAGTTAAAAAAATAAATAATAATTTTAACTTTTTGTAAAAATAAAGTATAATAATTAATAACAACAACAATTCTTAATTAAAGTTGTTGTGTGCATATTATCTATAACAAACTATCGTTATAATAAAGTAATATTCTGTAGAAAATACTATTATATATAATACATAGGTATATCAATACACTTTTTGAGTACCTAGTATTTTAGTAGTTATGAATTGACAGATTATTTACACAATTTTTATCACTTAGTCTTTCCTGCAGTCTTGCGGTATATACTTATAACAAATCTATTTACATACGTTTATAATGTATACGAACACTTAAAGAAGTTTCGACCACGTATTACAATCTCTTTACAGACGGTTCTCAGGCTGTGTAGGTATATATGCATATTGCATATATAAGTAAAAACCTTTGAAGACAAAGACGCGTGAGTGTCGATTGAAGTGTAGACTCGCGTAAGTAGAGTTTGAACGGCTTATGTTGACATTTATAAGACATAAAACATGAAAAAAAAAATGATAAATAAAACATTAACAAACGTGGAAAATCATTGCGAAATGTCAACGCAGCAGCAGGACCCGTTTGGCCCAGAGAACAACCACACAGGACAGGAGGATTAGGAGTCACGCGATACGGTTCCGCGGCGATTTGGATTAATGGTCATTTTTATTCCTCGTCTCTCGCAGCTGACGAAATTGTATTCCGACCCAATGGTTATTGCTTGCACGCATTACTGTCCGCGACGATATTATATATACTTACGTGCGAGCCGAGGTACGTTAACCATGTTCTCCGGATAGGTCAAGTTTGTCTTGTACCTCTATATATGTGTAACCACTATATAATATGCCCCGTCAGCCGAATCGACCGGTGACTAATCCACTTATTGAAAATGGTTACTGACCTCTGGCGTGATTTCGAAGTAGGCGCAAATACATGCGCACTTACACACACACACACACACACACACACACACACACACACACACACACGTACTCTAGTTGAGAGGGATATATACAGTGTGTGCGTGTGTGTGCGTGTGTGCATATACATGTTGTGCGGACAGAGAGATAAAAACGAATATCCTGAGAGATGTGCAAACAGAACGTATAACGGGCAACCGTGCTGTTTACCGACTTTTGAAAAACCTTCTTGGGTTACCCTAATTGAAAATACTAGTCTGGCCATTGTGTAGCGAAAAAAAACAACACAAACACACACGTACACTAGTTAACCACGTCTGGGCGGGAAAATAAAAATGTATACGTTTATGTTTTTTGTATTGTAAGATATTATTTATTATTATTATGAGCGAATGCGCCTTGCAAGAATACTGTACAACATATCATTATTAATAACATGTATAGTAATATTATGTATTTGAAATAGGTTTATCTGCCGCATAAAATATTAGCGTGTCATTCATTTCGTTAAAATATTAATGCTCATGGAGTTATGGTAAAACAAGTTCGGTAAACGCGAATGCACATTGTAAACGAAAACGTCAAATATAATATAGTGCAGTAGATGTTCGTAATAGGTATACGCAAGCGATATTTTACATTTGAAGTTCAATTTATCACGTTAACATTTTATTTCATTTCAATGTCTTATTTCTATTACGATTGTAAGTTTTTACCTTTTATCTCCTAGAAATCGATCACATAAATACATTCACTCCTCTAATTTATAAATATTTATATTTTTCTAATACTTTAACAGTCGTTTTTCAACGCTTTTTAAAATGTTTTATTTATTATAGAGTAACATTTACTCAGCTGTTACTAATTTCCTCCAATAATTAAAATATAATATTAATATATGCGCAAATAAAATATAGTATTTAAATATATGATAATCATGTAGTCAAAAACAAAATAAATTCGCTTTACATATTTTAACATTTTATTTCATTCACTTTTGTGTCAGAGATGGCGATATTATGTTGTAAGGTTCCTGAAAATATTTATTAACTGAAAGATGCTCTCAAAGTCTCAATATTATAGCCATTATAGGTGCAAAATTGTTCGTGTTTATATAGTTTTATTTTCTGGGAATTTATTACTCTTATTTTCCTTTTAAATTGTTGTTTGTATTAGCATCCTTTGAATAGGTATTATATAAAATGACTATTCAAAATTCACTTTCTTCTTTATGTCATATACTTAATACAGGTAAGATAATTGATATCTCGAATAAGCAAACATACTTCGTTACTACTAATTATTAATTTCAATCTCAAGTTTAAATCGCATATAAATAAGTAATAACCTATATGTTTGAAAGTTAAAATATTTTGATTATAAATAATATAATTTGAAATTTATCATAACTCACAGTATTAAATAATATAGATATTAACAATTAAAAATTGTTCTTAATTAAAACTTTTCAATTATTTATAAAATAATTTAACTAGTACATCGTTATGGTTTTAATAATAATAAAATGGTAAAATTTTATTTCTATGGTTTCATTAAAATAAAAACGTTAAATATTTTCATGAATAAAAGTTGAATAAGTCGTATTAAACAGTAACCACATTGTTAAGCACAAATAATATTTTTAATTTCAATTCAAAATTATTAAATGTTTTGTATTCCACAATTTTTTTTATTCATAAAATATGTAGGTATGCAAATGTCTTTAATGTTCATAGACAAGGGGTAGGTCAGAGGAAAGTGATAAATAGCTTATAAATTCAAATAATTAAGTATAATACTTATCTATTCTATATTTCTATCTCACCTAAGTTTTAGAACATACATAAATACAAATAATTAAATAATTAATCATCTAAGATTTTTAAGTTATACCAAGAAGTATATTTATTTTTAATTTGAGTTTAGGCAATCTTAAAAACGTTTAAAATTATAAAAAATGTAGCCTCTTAATATTATAGTTTTAATTTTAAACTCATTTTTCATAAATTTCCTATAACTTAGTGACTGAGAAAATCCCAGTGGTGTATTCAAACATTTCAAACTATTTTTAGTGGTAAAGAATATTTGTGTACTAGTATGTTTATTATAAATTGTTACGGAAATTGAGAATATTTATTTTCTGTAGTTAAATAAAAATATTTATCTATTTTATTATTAGTATCTGTTGCACTGCATACACAACACTCCATAAAGTTCCATACTCCCGTATACTTAGTTGAACAAGAAGAATGAAGACAAACCAGTATGCATCGTGAGTCAGCAGTTAAAATATTGCGACAAATGATTGCCAATCAGTGAGTAATTGGTCTTTGGTATTTTAATACGATCATGATTCATGGTAGTTTTTAGACTCCATTTACGATTTTTATTTGCTATCCCTATTTTATAAACTAAATACAGTATGGGATTAGAAATATTCTAACGAAATACTTGTAGTTTTAAAATGTTCAATAGTAGTTAAATTTGAACATAAAATATTGTAAAGTATTGTTATTTTATAGTTTGAAATTAGCGCAACGTATGATAAAATAATAATGGAAATCAAAATATTAAAATTATATACATCTTTATTATTATTTTTATTTTGGTATTCTTTAATACTTTTACTTTCTAGATATTATATTATTTTAATTCATATTTTAACAAATATTCAAGAATTGTCTATGTTTATATTACGAGTTTTCCAAATCACAGGTGAAATATATGTATTAGTAATAACTAATAAGTATCTAAATCGGCTAACGTATCCGAGTAATAAAATAACAGAATTATAGTTGTTATATAGGTGACTATTGAGCAAAAACAATTATTATTTAATTATAAGCATGTAGTAGTTCCTGTATTAAAACCCGATGACGTATTTAAAGTTGAAGGCAATTGAATATTTTTTTCGTAAACTAATTACCCATCCATAACGATAGTAAATATTAATTATTATATATCTGAAGTGTCAAAGAATATGTAACTAGAACTTAGAAATGTATGAATGTGTGTGTATTAGGTAAGTACCTAATACTCAGTAGATTGTAGATACGACTAGAGGTAAATGTACTTGATATCGTTAAGTAAATAATTTAACTATTATCGTATTCATATTTGCCAACAATATTGATGTGTATTACAAAATACTTTATGTAGGATAGTATCAAAGCTTTATATTATCTATCATGGTATGTTTAGATGTATAATACACTCATAAATTAATATTTAATTATTAATTTTAAATAACAAATGCCATTCGGTTATTGTTTACAGGAAATAGAAAAACATATATTTTAACATACAGTACATTTGATTGTGCAATAAATTATTATCGTGATATCGTTAGAGACATGGCTTTCCTTACAGAGGATCTGCTTCTAGGTACCTAACTTCTATAGTTGTATTTGCCGTCACTATTTGTAATGGCTCCCGAGTACTCAGTATTCGGAATCCCACTCTAGATAGTCACGTTGATGCATTAATTTGACTAGGAAATTAAACCATTTAAAAATTTAGCACCAGAATATTATCTACGACTCTTAAGTGTTGTTATTTTAAGAGCATTTATTAAGTTACTGATGCGTTTTTATAATATTATGCATTTATGTAGCGCTGTAACAGTTTGAAAATGAATTCTAGAGAATTTAAATAACTCAAATCTCAAAGAGTACACCAACAGAATATTCAAGATTTTTTATAGATATATAATATAAAAAGAACCGATAACACATTCTGTTAGAATCTATGATTTTTCTAGGAATCCGTACCTATTCTTATTCAAATTATATAAATCCTAAATCTAGAGTTCTGTTTATTTTGTGAACTTTATTCGAGCAGAAATGCTACCCTCATATTTTTTATACAAAATATAATTTGTTTGCATATCGTGTGTGCTCCAAACAAATTATGTTGTAACAGTTTTGTTCATGCAAGCTAAAATACGTACAAATACATATAATAATAAAGACTCTCATGATTTTAGAACTCGCACACAAAAAATTAAATATGAGATAACCGTAGCATAACAAATAACGAGCGTCTTTAGATATATTAATATTTTAGTAATGCTATAACAATTATGGATTGAAACATTTAATGTAGTAAGAGAGTACCTACAGTACCTACCCAGTACCAATGTTCTGTTGTATAATACTTAAACTATTTATCGCGCTTCCGTTTACCCGTACGAACGAACTCGAAATCACAGGAGGCGTTACTAATCGCTTCACTGTGTTTTATTATTGAGACATCGTCAAAGTGCCTACGGATTTCAAAATTATAATATACCTCATAATATATTTCACGGTCGGGATCCTTGATAGGTACCTATATATATATTATATATATATATAAATATAAATATAATGTGTATACGAGTTTGACGGTCTGCACATCGCATAGGTACATGATATATTTATACATTTTTTTCTACTAAAGGGTGAACACAATCGAATAATAATATATTCAAACTATAAACATTATATTAATATTACACACATTTTGCGTGTCGCGATTGCTCTGTGGACCGCCGCCACAAGCCACAATCGAAGGTCGTCGTTCCCCGAGTATCACGACCGGCAAGTACCTGTACAATGTATGTATAATATGTCTTACCCATACTGCCGACTGTCTGGATGTGTCTCGGGTGGTTGGGGTTGGGGCTGGTGGTGGGGATGGTGATTGGGACGGAGAGTAGATGAAGAGGAAGAAGACATAAAACACTGCGAATAATATAGCATAAAATCAACAAACGACTCCATACATTATATTTCCCCCTTGCCGTGGTCGACAAAGTTTTGAGAACAAGTACCTAATACCTATACCATAAACAAACGTGGTACATGACCTTTTCGACGTGGTCGACGTTCTTATGGTGATCGTCGTCGATATTGTACAATTGAAGCGAGTAAATTCCGATCATATTCACATTGTGTTAGATCTGTATGTGTTTTTTTACCATCTTTTATTTTTTATTCTTTACCATCGTAATATTTTTGTTTTGTTTTTGTTTTGGACTATTGTATTTTAGTAGTTCCCTCTCTTCATTTTTCCTGAGGGTTTGGCCTTGTCGGACGACAGATTTCCATGTTTTTTCATACTCATAAAAACGTAGCACGCAGCCCCTCGAGGGTCAATTAACGACTGGTTTACTCCACTTTGCAAAGTAATACGAACATTTAATACTACTGTTCCTGATCTAAATGTGTTTAAAGATTTCATATCGCTTAATAAAAACGTAATAAACAAAAAATATAATTTGATTCCCGAATGGATCTGTCGCGGTCGAAGGTTAAAAGGTGCGAAACATGATAACTAATCGTTCAGTGATCATTATTTGTTTGGGGGGACCAGTGAAACGATTCAAATTATTTTTAAAGATCACTCGCTATAACATAATATTTGGTATTATCTTATAGTTTTTTTTTCCAGTTTGAATGCAGTCGTTTTGAAGTGTAATAGTACAAAAATGAAAAAATGTTTGACATCTACTCAATGGACTCTGCAAATCTTCATTCCAGTTTGTTTACTTTGGGTGAGTACACAAAATAATAAATAAAAACGTATTATGGTTCCATTGTTAGGTATAAACTATAGTAACAATAGGTATACGACGTAAAATAGTTTCAGCCAGCTACTCTAATAGTACAGAATAGATAAGAATGTTCAATCACTCTATAAACGGATTGTATGCATATACTTATATTATATCATATTAATTATAATTTATAAACATTAAGGCGTAATAAATTATTAAATTATGCTTTGTTCACTTAGGAAGAGCACAAAGCACATTTTAACTATGCTAAAATAAAATATGTAATTAAAACAACAAATAATTGTGAAATAAATACAGTTTTTACTTTGTACTCAAGTTTGTTTCCATTTATAATGATATAGTATTATTATTTTCCATGAATTCTTTTAGAATAATAATTATTAGAAACGAAAGCTCATTCAAAGAAGTCAAGTGTAGTTTTTGAATACTATGCTTAAAGTATTTATTTTAACATTTCACATAATTTAAAATATACATGGTACAGTATGTTCCTTCACCCGAGCTTTACATTTTATTAAACAAAATATAACAACAGAACATCGGGACATAAATTATTGTATAATAAAAGAATGTAAAAAACTTAAAAAAAAAATTTAATTACAATTTATTTCTTACTAATTGTAGGGTGTTAATAAATTGTTTATTATACAAGAAGTATTATATTTTATTATTTATAAAGAGTAGAGACTATAGGTCTATTGTCTATACATAATATAGCTTTTAAAGATAATAACAAAAGATTTTCAATGTACATAGTTCGGTGTTAGGTACAATGCACCTGGTACATACCTATGTACCTACACATTTTAAAATGACTGAAGCATATATTTTATTGAGTATTTTGAAGTACCTATATATTAAGATATTATAAAACAGGTTTTTGTTGAAGATAATTTATGAATTTTACATTTATAATATTAAATGATCTGTAAAACTATAACATATGAATAGATGACTAGTAATTACCAGAATAACACGATAACACAGGGTGAAATAATAAATCAATTTATTTAAAACATGTTATTAATTTAGTTATTGATTTTTGATTATAGTTTTTGAAGACAGATTGAATTATTAACTATAGTTAATTATATATAATAATAATAATAAAAAAAAATGCTTTTCATACAGAATAATGTTTTATATTATTTTTACATAGGTGTACATTTTGTTTAAAGTGTTTTTATTTCTCAATTAAATAAATGTAGAAATTAAAAAATACTGCTACTTACTAAGTTACGTGAGCGTAATAAGAGACATCACTTCAAAATCAATTTCCGTTTATATAAAAATAAGTTGTTCGGGTAAAAATATGTAGGTATACTAGCAATCAGCAGCTTATACTAAGTGTATAAGCTTAACTAATATTAGTTGTTTGCAACTACTATACAACAAAAAATTGTTTAAAAAGTGTGATTTTAATGTGTTGTACAAAACCGGTTTAGATTAAAATTAGGTTGTTCGAGTATTGTCACCTTTTTGGAATATTTAATTTCATCACATCTACAATATATAATGGAATTTATGCAACACTAACGAACTTTAATAATATCGTTTTTGGCACCTACGCAGACCATTGTTAAAATGACATAAATAACATTATCAGATCGTGGAACTTCGCCTTCAGTGAACTCATACATTTAAAATCCGTTTCCATCGCAACGCCCTTTTTGTACTAATAAATATACAAATTGAATAACTTACAACGACAACAAAAGTATTCGGTCGTGTGTTCAAATAAAAATTATGATTTAAGATTTAAAGAATTTATTAAATTGTATGATAAACTATATATTCTCGTTTAAAAATAAATCATATTTATGTTCATTGAAAGAGTATACGTATATATTATTTATATTTATATTATGTCTGTTATAACTTATAACACTATTATTACTGTATAATATGTATAGTATATACTATATAGTGTATACAAATAAAAAATGTAGGCACATATATTTAAACAATTTTCGTCGGCAGTATTTACTACAATTTGATGATCTTATAATAGATTAAAAATATAAAAAAACCATTTTTATTTAATTTAAAATAATAAACAAGTCAGGAAATATCTAACGTAATCTATTTTACAAAATGTTTACTTTTTCGTATTTATTTTCATTTTCATTTCATTTTCCAAATTCACATTTATCAAGATTAATTAAAGTAATAATAATGAAGTAATTACTATGTAAATGTTAATAATTCATTTGCAATTTATAAGATAATTTAATAAAATGGTTGTAGCCTAACTTGAATATAGCTTAAAAGTACTAAATTTAGCTCATGCCGTATTGTAGATGATTTTGTGTAATTAAATTATATTTTATTTATATTCTAAGAATAGGGGGAAACTATTGATTTTAAATCATGTACATATTATTCTAATGTGAAAAAAATGTATAAAAGTTTTGTATAACATCTCTGTGACTCTATTTAATATCTAAAACATTGAAATTTATTAAATTAATTATTTTTACAAAATGAACATGAATAAGTTAGTTAAATGGGTACTTGTAATAATAATTTAATTTATATAAATACTTGCAATGTACCTAAATGTTCTAAAAACATAGAAAATGCATATTCTACTTAGAATCTTAAATATAATCTGACAATATAATTGCTTTCAAAATGTAATTTTTAACAAACTTATTGTGTTTCTATTTTACTTCTAAAGTTTTTTTTTAGCATAACACTGTTAGATACATCAAGTGGTTAAAAGTAATGACTTAAGCAAGTTCAAAAAACTAGTTAAATTGTCATTAATTTTAGATTGATAATTTTATTGATGGGCAGCAGTTATCGTATCTAAATAAATTTAGTGTTAGCGCTTAGTATTTATGGCCGTTTTGCTTATAAAATACAGAAAATAGAAATATTCGTACATTTATTTTATATCATAATGACATATTAGGTTTTTACTTTTTCATGCAAATCAATATTTATTGAATAATATTCTACATCAAACAATTTTACTAACTTACCAATTGAACCAAAATGTAGTACTGTATGGTTGTAATTTAGGTTTATGTAATATTAAAGTCAAAGTGTGTGAAATTATAAGTAATTAAAATAACCAAAATAGGTAGAGTATAAGAATTTAAAATAATATATAATAAGAAATTACAAATACCTTTATGACATTGAATTTTTGATTCAACTTTTTTAATAAAAATTTAGTGAAATACAATTGTTTTTATATTCTTATCATACCAAAATAGAACAATCGAACAATTGCAACTAGATAGTATTTTAAAATGAATGCAGTACACTCTTACAATATTAATACGATCCTACTATCAATTTCCACCTCTGACCACGAATCGTCTTTGTTCCAACTTTAACGATAAGAATAATTGACAAATAATTTTAGTTTTGAGTATTGTAAACGAGAATATGTAAAAGGTATGAAAAAAAAATACGAAATTATTATAAATATTGTATACAATATTATGACGAAATATGTAAAATAAAATATGACTTTTACTATACCTTGATATGTGAACATTTTATTGAAAATTTTAAGATACCAGTTTATTAAATATCTCAATGAATTTGTCATGTTTCAGTAAAAATATGAAGTATTAACATTTAAATCTCAGCCCTATTTATTATTATTCCATACTAAGACAAATGAAATAGTCTAAGGAATACCCCCTGTTGCACCTCACCAATTGTAGATGAAACATTGCATTCTTAAAAATAACTAAATATACAAAATGTTCTAGTTCAGGATATTAAACAAAATATACATGTTTTTACTTTATAATAAATTAAAAATGTATAAAATCATTATCATGAAAAATAGTTCCTAAGTTATTCGAAAATAAAGTTTTAACAATTCCATAAAATAACTGAAAATACTGAAATCAAGTTTAATTACAAATTAAAATGTTCACTAATAATCGCCTAAAAATAATAAAATTATCATTATGTTTTGTTAGTAGTGTATTAGTCTCTCAGATTTTAGATTCTGATAGACAAATGTATTGATTTCACAATGATATTTTTTCTGTCTGTTGGCATCTTTTGGGGCCTTAAAATGATTCAATATTTCACTTTGAGGTTGGTTTCTGGTAGAAAATTAGACATAGTTAGTAGTGACTTAGTACTATAGTTAGAGTCAAAAATGCAAAAAAACAAATTTTCAAGAAATATTTATGTCTGTATTTTCTATGCATAATACAATTTTCAAAATATGATAACTTTTTAGATGTATAATATATATATATATATATATTTGACGTTTTTGATTTTTTTCTATCCATAAATATTGGTAAAATGTTATATAATGTAATATTATATTTGATATTTCCACTCTGTCAAAAATTATTTGAATAAAAGATTGTTTCACAAATGCAATGTCGGAAAAATATAATTTAACCTACTGCATTACTAATTGCAAAATAAATTACTACTATAGCAATTTTAATATAATGTAGTATGTAATAAAATATACTGAATATAGCACAAAATCGTTTTCCTTATGCAATGATTTATCATTGAATTCAAATTTAACACATACATTACATTATCCACAGAGCTATTACCTACTTTCCCTCTTTTTTAATTGAAATTTATGTTAATTATGTTATTATTTAGTGTTGGTTAACAATATATTTTTTGTTATCGAAATCATTTTTATTTTACCAATATTAATATCAAAGTTTTATAAATTTATTTGTTAAAGATACGCAATACAGATAAACAATTAAATAGTAGTTAGCTAAGAATTATTGAAGTGTATTGGAGAAATTATGAATTTAAATTAAAAGTGAGGTACATTTAATATTGAATTCCGAGACTTAAATGTTTTTTTTTTTTATGAACCGCTGCTTAATTCTTAATTCATAATATTCATTATATTTTACATTCAAGTTCCATTTATCGAATACTTGGTCTTGTAACATAAATTAAATGCAAATATTAAAACATTAGTATTAATAATTTTAATTGGATGTGTATTTCTATAAAAATGATAGTATTCACCATCAACGTTTCAGGATTTGTATTTGATTTTACATATTAGTTTAGAAATGAAAGGTGGTGTACGCTTTCGGTTAATAGTCTATTTTTTTTGTTTTTATATGACCATTATAAATTCACTAAATAAGCGTTGGCAAAGAACTCCATTAATTAAGTATAAACGATACTTAAGTACTTTTTGGCGATTTAAATACATATACTTAACTACTTAAATGAAGTGTTAAGTATTTTTCTTTAGTTATTATACTTTTTATTATTTTTTTTAAATTAGTTTATTTAATGAATATTTACAATCCATACAGTGTGTATAATAAATGGAATAATATGAGAAGGTGAATAAATAACAATAGTTAGGCGTATCACATTAGAAAAGCCAGAAAAAGAGTGCAGGTGCTATTTCAGATGATTTTTTCATGAATATCGATATCGCATATATCAAAATAAATTCCACGATTTCGATATCATATCGAATCATCGATATTCAAAATCGTTGGAAAACTCAGTCTATACTCGTTATTGGTACATGAGTATAGTATGTATTAAGTAATCAATATTTACAAGTGGGTATTTGGTGAAGATATATTAACATATTTTCTACTCGTCTGCACTAATATTAAATTTAGTGATTTTTGTTTGTTTCTTGAATAGGTACATCTATTCGATTCTGTGGTCGGGCATGGAAGACTTATGGAGCCACCGTCAAGAAACAGTATGTGGCGGTTCGGATATCCTAATCCGGTCGATTACAACGATAACGAATTGTTTTGCGGAGGCCATTCTGGTACGATGTAAATCCAGATCGAGAAAATCCGTCGATTATTTTTATTATTATTATTTTTACTTTACGAGCTCGAATTGCTAATATCGAAACGTAGAGCAAAGAAAAAAACAAGTAAGAAGGTAATAATGTATGTTTTTAGTTCAATGGAGCGTTAACGACGGGAAATGCGGAGTGTGCGGGGACGCGTATGATCAAGCTCAACCTAGACGACACGAAGCGGGGGGTGAATACGGCAGAGGGATAATCAGCAGGCATTATTTTGCAGGTCAGGTAAGGTCAATTGAAACAATTATGAGCGTTTTTTTTCATTATACTCCAATAAATGATGCGCATAATATAACACTGTGCCATTATTGCGATACGTTTAGATCACGTTTGTCGTGATTATTGTTCTTCAAACATAAATTTATTATTATTAACCGTCAATTGTACTTAAATAATATTGCTATGATTGTATTCAATGAAATACCTTCTTATTTAATTGTCGGATAAAGTTTGGTTACAGAGTAAAAAAAAAACTTCTTATACAAAATCTATGGATGTAATTACCATTTACACTTTAACTTTTTCTAAGAACTTTTATGGCCTCGTGAAATATTAATAAAACACAATGTGGAAAAAAGTTTTAACGAAAGTTTTGCTCAGTATGTCATTTAGAATTGAAATCCTCTAAGGAGGCAAAGCTTTTTGTAAATCGTCAAAATTCCAAGTTACCTGATACGAATTAGGACCATCGAAATTACATGCATATAATAATAATTATCGATCAATAAACAGTTTTACAATTTACGACAATGACATCAGAGAATACAAAGCACTTAAATTTGATTTTTAAAGAAATTCGATGATCATAAAATGCTGAAATGTAGGTACTAATGCTTAAGCACACAGTATACTTTAATTAAAACGAAAATTGGATTTGCTTCTAAAAAGTAATTTAAGTTTGTTTTAGCTGTTCATAAATTTGGCTCTTTATGTAGCTTAAATAAATAATACGTTTATTTTTAATTACATTGGTTTACTAATAAACTTAAAATATTACAATTTTTAAACTGATAATAAACGTACCATATTATATAAAGTAGGTCACAAAGTTTTAACATTTCTATAATAAGTAGAATAAACTTTTCTTGTTTAATTCGTTAGAATAGTTAAAACCTTATTTATTGGCTAAGGCCTGATCACATTATTATCACTCAAATTGTTCATTACAAAATAACTAATGATAATAAGGAATATTTTAATATTGTATATCTGAGAAATATTATCTAAAAATATAATTATTTAAAAATAAACATTTATGACAATAAATTCATTTATAGTTTAGACAATTATGTGTTGTTTATAAAAAAAATATCAATGAATATAATTATGATTCGGTATTTTCTTTACATAGAAAAGAAAAATGTAATACACTAAAAAAATGGCTATATTTTATAAAGTTACATAATTATTGAGTTATCGAGAAAATGATATTAGATTAATAAGTTAACTGTGTAACATCAGTTTTTTTTGAATTTTAATATCAGTAAAAATGTTTATTAGCTACTAAAAAAAATTGTTATTCAAAAGTTACTTGTAGCAGTGGGAAGACATTGATGTTTTTACATAATTAATTATTTATGAAAAATATATGTATATTATCTAATTTGTATACTATTTAATGTTTGATTTTAATTATTACAAAAACAAATAATATTTCTTATTTATTAAAAATTAAATTTTTATGTAAATAACATGAAAATAATTATAATTTGTTGATATTGGCTTTTTAAATTAAAACATTATAGATTTATATAATTGCCAACTGAAATGTGTCATATAAGTACTTGAGCTCTATATGTTTCTATATATTTTCCAAAGCAAATTGTGTACATTTGAGTGGATAGTAGGTAAACACAATAAGTACAATAATATTGTAATTTATATTTCATTTTAGTATTATATTTTTTTTCTTATCATTTGAATTATGATACAGATGATATAATAATTAATCATCAACTATAATAATATATGATGAATAATTAATTATCCAAAGAATTACGTGTAATACGGAATAAATGTAATGTTTAAAAATTTGAAATTTGATTTGATGTAAAAGCTATATAAATTTGATTATTGATGATTTAATTATATTATCTAAGATAAATTTTAAGACATTACTTAACTATCATTACTCTTATAAGTATTATCATTATCTTGTTTCTAAATTTAATACATTTATCGTATTAATCGGAATTTCTTATTCGATAATAATATTATGAATCATGTTCATGTATGTTCAGATGATTCAACTTAAAAAATTGTCTCTACAATTTACATTACTATTATATAATATACACTTCTGTAAAAAACACTATAAAAAATTATTTATACTAGTGGTAATGTAAAAAGTTATGCGAAACTTAGTTTCAAAATAATAAATTAATTTTTTATGTTACGTCACAAAAAAACTAATATAAAATTAAATTACTTTTCGTTTTAATATATTTATAGTAAAAATAATGAAAGGTTCATTGGATTTCAGACGATTGATGTCGAAATTGAGTTAACTGCTAACCACAAAGGAAGATTCGAAATGCACCTCTGTCCAAATAATAATCCTAAGTACGAAGCGACACAGTCTTGTATAGAGAGGTAAGCAAATAAGTGTGCGTTAAGGTTATATGAATTATCTAAACATAATTATAAAGGCGTTCATCAGTTGGGCACGATAATATTAATTTGATTTAATACGATTAAATTTGTTTTTGCTATTTATTACCAGCAAAAGGCGATTTGTATAGTATTTCATGTTTTCTGTATATTATACTCAATCTATAACATTCAAAATAAAATAATAATAAATTATAAAAAACTTTAGGAAATTAGTATAAGAAATCTATAATATTGTAATTTTAAATTTTCCTGTTTTCTTGAGGTATCCGTTGTACATAGCTGGCACACGGCAGGTCCGATATCTTATTCCGGAAAATTCAAAGAAGAAAGATATTTTCAAGTACAGGGTGAGGTTACCACCTTATCTCACCTGCTCTCAGTGTGTTCTTCAATGGACTTATTACACGGGTGAGTAGGAAATATTAATTTTATTTAGTTAATATTATTAATATTATTTCAGTCAATTATATATGTAAGTTAAATATTAATTTTGTGAATTCAAAAAATATTATTTGTTGGAACACAAAACATCCCCTCATAACTTGAATTATCATTTTCTACTTTCCATGTAATTTTCAAAATATATCGACCGATTCTAAACTATTCACGGATATTCGAAATTTTCGATTTTTTAAGTTTTTTTTTAATGATTAATAAAGAATGTCATGATTGGTCAAAAACTTTTGAAATTATTTTAAGGTCTTACCTAAACAATTGTTCTTACACACTACAGTAATTAAAAAATATTAAAACTACAAACACAATTTTTTTTTAAATGTTTAAAGTTAAAATGTTGACCGTATTTAATATAATATATTAAACGCTATTTTTTGTAGGTATATTAAATTATTTACCTTGCTATATAATACATAATTATTTTGAAAATTGCTAATACTTTTAAACATTTATTAGAATAATTTATCATTGTTTGTTAAACTTGTATTTCAAAATGTAATTAAAATCAACCACAAATTTGTTAGGTTCTGATGATTTTGTAGTCACTATGAGGTATCGTTTCATAATACAAAGTTTATTTAAGTCAGTACAAGTTTAAGAAATAAGAATGATAGGTTAAATGACACTATGTTATATGCTTTATTAGTTACGCGCTTGTAAGTATTAAACTAATTGAGAATATGTATTAATTTCTCAAGAAAAAGTAAATACTTAATTTACAAGTGTATAAGATATAAATTGTGTATAAAAGCTTCAGTTGAAATAATCTTCACGATTTTAGTTTCAACAATTATTTAGATTACAATTTGTTAAATTAATTGCATTTATCAGAGATAACATTGGATGATGAGAGTAAAAAAATTAAAATTTTATTTTCCATAGATTAGGTAATAAAAATGCATTCATGTTTGATAACTTTTACAAATAAAACAATAAAAATAATATAATATTAGTATGTATTGCACATGCGGTTTTAAGTAAATAATCTTGATAACCAGACAAACTTAAATTATTCTAAAACTTTTTTTTTACTTATTTAAAAATAAAAGTAAACAGTTTTTGAGTTACTATTTTAAGTTTACAAAGAAATTTATTCTTTCTTGATTATTACAATTGTGTACATAATTCCGGGTCACAACTTTGGTATAAACTTCAATTTTATTTCCTCTAAAAATATTTATAGCACGTTTATGAACTTATTTTTTGAATTAATACATTGTGTGTCTACATAATTTGTTTTATCTATTATGTGCGAGTACACAGAATTATTCAATAAAATGTATATATGAAAATATTTATAACGCTTAAAAAAAGCAAGTTTGCTAATGAACATAAAATATTACATTTTTTGTCTTATACTTAAAAGCTTATACTCTTTAAGCTTATCTAAATGTATTGTTATTTTCAAATTAACTTAAAATAAATCTTTTATTTTGTACAAAGAAAACTTGAAATATTGTTGTGATGAATCAATTCTCGAAAAGGAATAAAAATATTTTTAAAATATAAAAATATGAAATATATTAAATATTTAGCAGAGATAAAATTATATCATGGTAATTTATTCCTGGAAAATTAAATTTATTCTCGAAAAATAATCGTCTATAATTTTATCATAATGATTTTTTATTGGATTGTAAATTAATTAATTATTTATGAACTGAAGTGTAATTTACTTTTTTTAATTCAAATACGGTCCGAAACAATTTAGGTAATACAAATATTTTATCAAATAGGAATTACGCTGTTTCAGAAAGAAGTGGATTGCGTATATGCATACAAATAATATTTATCTAGTAAAAAAAAGATTTATACTCCGTTAAAGTAATACCTATGCCAATAAAATAATTTATTCACACTCAGCCCTTGATGTACCATTTATCTACTTCAATTAAATAAATATGATTACAAAATTAAGGATGGGAAATCTAGGTACAGTAGTAAGTACACCATCGTCGTGTAAATCGTAAATGTGTATGTATTTGGATGTCCTATGTATTTTTCAATTTGGTAATGTGTTAAATTAAAATTAGCACTGAAAAATAATTTGAATAATATTTACTATTTAGTCAAAACTTCTTAAAAATAAAGACAATATTGCAAAAATTAATGATTTACTAGGGTAATAATACAAAATTAATAACAGAATAATCATCGTAACACGGGGTATTGTGTAGACAATTTAGCAACACCAATGCCGTGGGTGTTTTAAGTTTTTCAATGAAATAATTAGCAACAGTTATTTTTTAAATAAAATAAAAAAATATTTATCAGTTTTACTGATCAGTAACATATTATATTGAAATTCTCACTACTCGAGACTTTCTTATATAATAACTAGTATAGGTTGTATTTATACGCATAAGTATTATTTATAGTCTAGAAAATATTTTCTTACCATCATTTTATTTTGCTGATCAGCTAAGCAGTGAATAGTTTAATGATTGTGTTCATATATCGGTATATTATTTTCTAATATACCATTCGGAGAATCCGCCTTGATATCCAAAACCAAACACTAAACTTTTACACCAGAAAAAAACCAAACAAGAGACCACGTCATTATATTGTGTACTTACTTAAATAAACTACATTCGCGTAATTGTTTCTAAATCGTAAATGTTACATGATATATTACCTACCTACTATAATAATACTAATTATATCGGAATTCCCATTTCAGGAATCTAATAAAATATTTTATAGTTAATAATTAACGGATCACGGTTTTATGTGATATTGAAAGTTGTGCAAGAACGGTATGTTCGCCATCTGCGGCTACCATCGTTTTAGGTTGAGCGGAAGAGACGATGTTGTTCCGGGAGGGATTTACTCGAGTACCGTACGTCGTGCTATAGAATAAATTAACAATAAATATTAGTCACTATTGTTATGTTTTTATGTTATTATTTTGTGTTTTGTTATTTTGTCATATTATTATGTCATTAGCAGCGAAGTGCTTTGTAAACTTATTCTAATACAACTGCGGTCATAGCTAGCACTCAAGCAAACAAAGTACACATCCACATGATTTTGTACCAAATACACTGTTAAATAATAATTTACGACTTCATATTGTACTTAGATATTTTGTTATTTAATTTATTTAGTTTAAACATTATTTCGAACCGTATAGGAATAACTGCGAGTAAATTAGGTTATGTCTTAGGCGTTAAGTGTATTTCTTTAATTTCCCAATTCTTTAAATAATTTCCGTGAGTTAATTGTGTTATATTTTATTGAAATCGTACTTAACTAGTTAGTAGGTTGAACTTTGGAAATTCACATTGATTATTACATGTATCAAATAATAGTATGAAGTGTCAAAATTGTTCGGACCTGTAGTATGGTAATTGGTAAGTAATATTACCACATTGATATGTGCCTATGAATACAAACCAAATAAATTTCCAAATCATATTAATTACATGTTTGGGTAATATGTTTTCTATTAGATCGAAGGTAGTCAATATTATAGTCCTTTAAAGTGTACATATGTAAAACATTATATGCATGTTTGTACAGATATTAATTTTAAAGAATTTAAGTCGTCATTAGAAGGAAAAGTAATATTCTATACACTAAAAACTTTTTATTCGCAATTTCGAGGACTAGAGAGGAGTGTGCAAATTTTGACGTGATCATCTTTGTTGATTCAAAGAATTGATATTATTATAAAAAGTATAATAAACCTAGAGGTACGCGGAGATGACGCCTAAAATAAATTGGAATATTAATTGTTTATTAATAGTTATACACTTATACACAATGGAAAGTTAATATTTCAGTTTGACACGATGCATATTTTAATTTCAAATCTGGATCTAGTTAATTGATTTCGAGTGAAAATATAATATTTCCTTTCGTACTTACCTACTCTCATCGGAACTTACCAGGTATTGTCAATTATATTTGTTATTGCAGTATACCTGTAGCAGTGTACCTGCGCATAGACGATAGAATATAACACAATGTCATGACGACCGGGTAGTGGCCAATGCAATAATCTTGTCAGAAGAGTCGCCATGAAAATGAAAATATTGTGATCCCCCACCCCTCAAATATGAAAATTTCGTAGTCTACATAGTACATAATAACCATCACCGTCAAACGTTCCAAAAACCTAATACCCAGACTGCCCCTCACCCCTGGAAAGTGTGCCACCGACGAATAATAATATATAATTATTTTATTAACGTTATTCTGGTGGCATTAAAAACTCACTGGATGTTATTGTTTTTAACACACGTTCGATGCACGTGTGAGCTCGTATCGTCTCGGCGGTAATCGTAATGCGTTTGTTCACAGGTAACATGTGGGGCAAATGCGACAACGGGACGGAAGGATTGGGCTGTGGGCTACCGGAAACGTTCCGGAACTGTGCGGACGTCAAAATTGTGACCAGCACGTCGGGTCTACCACCGCAGTTCATACACAACAGGCCGCAGCAGCACTACTACAGTTCGGCTCTCCGGGGCGACGACTTACGGATAGCGCCGCAGATTTATTACCCACTTGTGGTCAAGTACGTTGCGCTCGCGTGCCGCCGTCGATTTGTCGATTGGGTTTTTTTTCTTTTTTTACGCTAAACAAACACACACACACACACGCGCACATTATAATATGCTGAAAACAAGGTTAATGATATTATTGCTATCCCTCGCCGCACTCAGGGGATCGGGGCTGTATGAAAATTGATTGCAGGGGGAAGATTCGAATTTACAATAAAAAAATATCAAATTTACTGACTTGAACAATATATATATATTGTCAAGAACATAATATTATATGCATAGGTTTATTGAAAATTGAGTTTGCGGGTAGTCGGAGGTGTTCTGATAGTTGGAAAAGGACGTATTTAGTTTTATCTTTTCATTGCGCTTTTTTGTATGAATATTCAACTAAATATATATAATTTAATAGTTGGGTTAGTATAGTTTAATATACTATTGTAAAACATATGTACAAAGTACTTATGACTTCTTTACATACGTATACAAAACAATAAAATCTTTTAAATTTGATATTATACACACGCAATTCAGTCATAGTAAAGTTAGGTACCTATGTTGTTAAAATAATCCAGACGATGTAAGTTGTGTAAATGTGTATTGAGTGTGTAAATTTGTGTAGATAAACAAAGTTAGCCTATTAAAATGTATATGTGGATAGTATATGTACATGAACTTACACCATGTTTAACTAGTTTAATTGAAAAATTAATTGAATTTCAGTTTTAAATATTTCATCTTCTGTAAAACGAATCAAATCTGTAATAATATTTTTAATTTATTTAAACGTACATAGTTTTCCCTTCATAATATAACAGATAATACAAAGTATATTAATTTTTTATCCAATGAATAATGAAAACAATGTTGTCCAATAATTTACGGATTTCGGTGACTGTTTATTTTCGACAGTATTGACGCTGGTGTCTCAGTATCTGACTCGTTAAAACACGATCGGAAAATAACGGAGGAGTATGCTTAGGATTGATTTGTTTATCTTTTTCCTTTTCCTACTTTATGCCTTATACTGAATTAAATATAGTAATAATAATAATAATTTATGTTTTTCTTCGTCACGCCGATGCAATGTATAAGGCACGAAATAATACGTCGGTTATTTTTTTTCGAAATCGTTAATTTTGTTCACGCGTCCCACTCGTCCAGTTTACGGCCGTGATTATCTACGGACGATGACGAGCGTTGACATTTTTATGGTATTATTAATTTTGTTATATATAACAATGTTATTTTATGGCTATTCGTTTTGTACTGTCAAATGTAAATAAACAAATGCTGTTAAAATAATTTTTTTTTTGACAATCAATACGTAACAAACTACATTTGTATAATAGTTAAACATACATCCAAGGTATACCTGTTTATTTTGATACACTATTTATACTCCAATAAAATATTTAATGGGATCCATAGTTGATGTGAATAACCTTATTATATGACTGAAACAGATATAGAGATACTTCTTTAAACATTTTCCCCCCCATTTTAATTTATAAATACGCATTTAATTTCATCAATATTAATTAGGTATAAAATACTTAAACATGTCTTATAAATTATTAAAATTTAATAAAACTCATTTAAATTCTACATTTACAAACATTTTCAAAGGAAAGTTTCAAAATTTAAGTAGGAAATTACTTTATATTTAATTAATTTCATGTACGAGTGAAAACAGTAGCTCAAGTTATAAGTTTCTACTCTGCAAAAGCTTTTTGTGGTTATATATATATTAATATATTTGTCACTTTCCAGCTTTCAGTAGCAGCTATACATTTTCACTAAGTAGCAATTCGAAAATATTTATTTTAATAGAATAATTAATAAAACATTTTACTTCATAGAGTTGAGTTTTCTTTTTTTTACAATAATTATTAAAAATGTAAACCATTCTTCATACAATATTAATATTCTAAACTGATTGTTTGATTTATTATTCATACGTAGTTTCAAATTAATGTTGTAGGTATACTAAATAAATATTTATTATGTTTTACTAGTTAACTTTTTTTATTTAAATGTTTTACTTGGCCTCTTAATCAATCTTACAAAATATTATATGCATATAAGTTAGCATTATAACAATCCACACTTAATAAAATACAAAATAAATTAAATTACCGTTTTCGTGGATAATAAATGTTTAATTCCGTTAAAATAAGTACGAAATAAATATTTGAAATCGTTTATGATGTATTAATTTTATTAATATTTTATTATTAATTTTATTTTAGAATTATCAATAAACTTTTTACTAATCAATAATTATTTTTTTACAATTTATTTACCTATTCTTAACAATATTATTTTTGCATAATTATTTTCAAGATCAAGTTCTGTGTTATTCTTCATCAATTTACTTAAAAATAATGGTATATTTCATTATCATTTGAGTTATATCATACTAGTAATACACATTGCTATAAGCTCAGTACAAAAATCATTTTTCCTTTACTGTACCAATTAATTATGAATCAGTTAAAATTAAAAACTAACAATGTTACATACATCATTTCTAAATAATCAACTTAGAAATATTTATTTAGTAGGTAAAAAGTTAAAGTAATAATTCAGAGTAAAATGTTTTAAAAGTACGCAAAGATAATTCAAAATGTCAACTTACAAATGCTAAGAATACATGACTGTATTTTAATATATTCAGAGTTTCTCCACTTTTGTTGGTCTTAATAAAGTTTACAATACATAAAAATATGCATAAATAAATAAAATCATATTTTAACGAATAATAATTCATTTTTGTTAGTGACTCGAGACTCAGGTAAATTGTTAATGCCGGAAACTTTTTTAATACTATGGAAATGAATGCTATTCAAAAGTTTTTTAAACTTATAATAAAGTCAGTATTAACTAATATGGCCTTCTGGTGATTTATTGGTTTTATTTTCAGAACAAGTTTCTGAAAAATACAATTCCATATTTCCATGTCATATTAAAAACAATAACATTTTTAATTATTAATGGATATCAATTGGCCTTAATCGAGTATGATAAAGCGTATAATGTTCTTGAATTTTTTCTACGTTTTCTTTTATCATAATGAAATAAAATATATAATCGAGAACAATTACGTTACAAAATTTATATAAGTTACCACATTATTCGTGTTTGCTCAATTTTGTTTTCGTGGTGAAGCATTACCAATATTAACACACCTGCTAAAATGTCAAAGTAGTAGTTTCCGTATAATATTACATTATTATTTTCTTAAAAAATATCTCTGATAAAAACAAGATTATTTAATGCATTTCAGAATTTGGTTAGACATTAAAGAATTTTAATTTATATTCCAATTTAAATCTTTCGGTTTTTTATTTCTATGAAATAATAATAATAATAAACTTTTTGATTTTATATTCATGTAAAATTGTTTGAATATTATTGCTGAAAATGTTTTGCATACTTTTATACATTTTGTCGGAACTGGACGATTAAATAGTTTTTCATATAATACACAGTATTATATAAATTTGAATTAAACCAAACGGCAAGAAAATAAATGAATATTTATATTTTTTATATTTTAGCTTTAAAAACCATTATATAATAATAATAACATGTTTAATATAATTTTCTTATCTCTGAAAGGAACTATATACGTTTCAATATTTGTTTGTTAAAAATGGGATTTGTTACAATTCACAGTAAGTGTATGTGAACTTAAGCAGTTAAACCCTATGAAATTTGAAAATATAAAGTTAACCCGACTTATTAGTTATTACACACAAAAGCATTTTAAGTGGTTACAGAGTAAAGACAACATAGTATTATCATTATATTTTTTGATCACGAAACATAATGCTATTGAGAACTGTCTCTACAAACAAAATGAAAATATTTACGATAATATCTTTTGACCCATTTTACACGAAAATAAAAACCTAGATATATAATATATATTATTACATTTATATTATTGTACTCATATATTATATGAGTATAAATTATCAACTGATTTATATTATAATATAATGTAGGTGCTGTTTATAATTTACAGTAGCTAGTAAAACAAATCGGAAAAACTAAACAAAACAATATCATGTATTATTTATTACAATGTTTATTTTTTAATTAAATAAAGTAGCAATATATAGGTAGTAGTTGATAGTATTATATCCATCATAATATTCATAGTAGTTTTTTTGTATTCATTCAATATTATTTTTAAATTTCAATATTTTACTATCCACAATGAAAACATTTTTATATATTTTATACTTTTCATTTTGCGCAGACTAACCTATTTTCAACCAAATCCATTGTACATTAAGAATACACTCCATGTTTATTATTTTTTTTTTTTATCATAACCGACTGTAAGATAACGAAGAATTATTTTGATTTTATTCAAACAAATTTCATCTTTTCAAATAAACAGAGTAGATATGTTTATTCACTGCATATTATAATATAAATGTTTACTTTTAATTTAGGGCCCAAGTATGTGTCGCAACGCAAAAGTATCGTATTGTTCCCGGCATGGACAAATGGTGTGAAAACAATTGTGTAAACTTTCCGTCAAACTGCCCTGAAGAATTTTGCACTTGTCCGTGAGTTTCGTTATGGCGTACTACTGGTGTCATTTGTTTTTAAAATATTTGAGCTAATTACATATCGGTTTGTTATATTTTCAGAGAACAATGCACTGGAATCGGCGAAATAAAAGGATTACCCGGTGCTGATGAATACTGCCAGGACCAATGTATTGTCTATGGAGCAAAGTGCCCGAAAAAGCGGTGTGTCTGCTATTAACCTGATTAGACTTCTGATTTGTACAGTTCTTGAACAAAAAATATACATACATAATTAGCTTTTTTGCTCTATTTGCCAATAACACGTGTTTATTTATTTATTCCGTTATCCGATTGATAAATATCTAGTTTACATTTAAAATAACAGAGCGTTTAAGAAAATTTTAAGACTTTCAACAAAACTTTTCCACATTATATTACTCGAAAATTAAAAACCGAATTATACATCAAGAATTTGACCATTATTGTGTTTTACCGGAGGCGGTCAAATGATTTTTTCATGGAGGGGGGTGGGGCTTTTTTTTGATATACCTACACAATATTTTGATAGTTAAAAATATAATTTATGGTTACTGTAATATAAGTTATTATTTGTAAAAAAGGTCATGAGGGATGACCTCCTCACCCGGATTGACCACCACTGTATCGTACCTAGCTCGAAATGTGTATAAATGTCAACTTGTAAAATAATGTTAATAATATGATTTAACTGTACTATGTACTTAATACTATGTACGTTGTAGGTACTTTGGAAATATATTTAGAGAACCATCAGTACCTACAGTGTATCGCACAAAGGCAAATGTATCCCAGTCATACATATTTAAGTACATACAAAGTTTAAATATTAAAGCATCATTGCAATTCTAAAATAAATAGTGTTTTAAATTTGAATAAAGTCATGACTACAAATATTATTACAGTAAAAAGTATTGCATAACTATGGCATTTGACGAATAATGAATATCTATATTTTATTATTTTATTACATTTTTATTATACTTCAATATGTACAATTTATTTTTATCTCGGTATTCCAAATAATAGTTAACCATGTCATACTCTTAAATTGATATTAGTAGTTTTGTTTTTCAAGTTCATATTTCGTTAAACTTTCACATAACAAAAAATGACATCACAAAGTTTTGTATTCTTTTTAATTATTTTCCCCCTTTTTACCTACCTAGTATGCTTGTTGTTTCATTTATCAGTGTGATGTTTATAGAGTACATTATGTGTAACGGAAAATCATTTATTTACTTGTCAGTAACAACTGTCAAAATTAGTTAATGATGTATTATGTACTCTAGCTTTGTAACATATATTTTTACTTTCATATATTAAATCGGAGATCCTTACTACTACTAATTTAGAATTTACAGAGTTGCGATTAATTATTCTGTGATTTATCGAAGAAATTAAAGTTGCTGGACGAAGTTTCCACTTTAAAACCCCTTTTAATCTGACAGTTTTAAATTCAATAAATCTTTAAAAGTTTATTTTTTGAACAATTTGTCAATTCATTTGAAATAACGCATTTCTATAATAATTATTTTTTTTTAACAGTTAAATAGATCCATAATACAGTGAAACTTTAAAAATTATTATAATCTCAACTATATAAACTCTTTTATGAAAAAAAAAAAAAAAAATGTTTTAATTGTTGGTGGTTTTGTAAATTGCACCTGTATAATTCGTTTTTATTATATTTTATATACCATGTAGGGTTAAAATATTAACATTTTTCAAAATCATAAAAGTTATAGGTACTTACTTCTTTATTTTATTAAGATTATTAAGAGTATGTTTATTAGCACACAGCACCTGCACATAAAAACAAATAGTATGGAGAAAACTTCAATAAATATATCGTTATTGCTGCAACATAACATTAAATTATTAATTAAAATATTAGTTTGACTTGCAATTATATTGTTTTATTATTGTACGTAGAAAACATCATTGTTTATGATCAATGATCTTTAATAACACATTTAATAAAATGTGTATCTATGTACCCACCTGGAGCTTTGAAATACTACGACACTAGTTGATTCTATAAGTAGTCATATTTATAAAAATGTAATTACATTTTTTTAAACTTTTATTTCAGAAAATTTTTTAGATGGTATTCATTATTGGTTAAACTTATCTACTCATTAAATTTTTATGATTTATTAAAAATGGGTTTTGCACACAATACTAAGAACATGCAGGGTTCAGTTGTCACGAAAAAATCACATTTTTATCACTTATTTTATTTTTATGTTTTGTGGCGTGATTGGTATCTGTTTCGTAACAGTATACAGTATAATTACTTCAGTAGGTAAATTCATTTATTCTTAAATAACCGAAATCGTCCACGTTAGATAATTAACCTAACCTAATTAAATGAGAGAATTATGTTATTTATCCTGATGAATATACTAAAATTGAAAAATAATAATAATTGTAATATTCGTTATACGAGTTTTAATTAGTTTTTATTTCTTGGAATAATTATATTGGCTCTATTATTATAAAGAATATTGATTTGATACGGATTGCGAGAATAGTAGGACCGCTGTAAACGCAAATGTGACAATATAGAATGGTACCTACATATGATTTTATTTGGTGCAAGTAATTAATTCTCGACAATTTTTCTTCTTTAAAAACATGTTTGAAAATACTAATTGAAAATGTATTAGTATAACTGATCCAATTCAACAAAATGAGTGAGTTCAAAAACTAAAAAACCTAAGTTGATGTTTTTTTTTTTATTGATCTATTATGTTCTTGCGTTATTTACGCATTTTATGGTATTACTTTTTTTAGTATAATGAAAATAAAACTTTACAGTGCTCCGTAGCTATATATTTACTGTTTGTATACTATAATGAAATTGTATGAAACAAAATAGTTTTCATTTCATATATTTTTGTGTATATATTGTTATAATATTATGCATTCATTTATTATGCTATAAGCTGTTATAATAAAACCCGTTTGTAGAATAAAAATACATCAATGCAGTATGTAGATAAATTCAGCATGTACAAGCAGAAATTGTTTTGTTTATGAGTCGTTGTACATAAATGTTAAGATATTTTTATTCAAATTTATAATTGGCCATATTATGTCACAACTTAAGTACAATATATTGTGAATTTATCACGATGGTGAAGTTAAAGTTCATCCACCAACTCCACGCTGGTCTAATTAATATTTGTAGATTAATATTGCAAATTAAGTTTTATAATTTGTAGACTGCAACTGCTTGGTAGAAACGGTATTTTTTCTCTGCAGGGATGGGAGGGCATCGTCACTGTATCTTTGAGGATTTTTTTTAAATGAATAAAAATCCCTGATATATAACTCATAATTTTAGACGATTGTTATTTCCATTTTCTTTTACTACTTACGCACAAACAACTAAAAACCTTTAAAAGGAGTATTCATTCAAATAATCATATAAAATATGTAGGGTACCATTGGGTTCTTTTTTATTTTCCAACATTCATGCATATATTATGATATAGTACTTCATTCTGCTTATCATTAGTACTTATTGCACCTAGCAGTAAAAATTGTAAAAATAATTATGTTAAATAAAATATTGTTTTTAATAATTTAAAGGTCAGGTAATAATTTGTATATTTTGATTTGTTTTTAAACATGTTAACTTTAATAATATTATGTCAGCATAATGAACTCCGTTAAAATAACGAGCTAAATATGCATTGAAAAAATTATTACATTAAATTGATATAAATCAAAGTTATATGGGATAAGAATTTATTTCATTAATCAAGTGATTTATTTGTTCGCTAACACAGTTTAAATTTAATCATATTTCTTCGATAAAAATAATCTGACAAATACATGCAATAAATTTTACTATCCAGCCCAATAACTATAAAATAGTTTTTATAAAAATGAAAAATATGAAATGTAAATAGTTACAGAGGGGTATTGATTGAAGTATTATTTTGTATATTTTGTCATAATAATAAAAGATTCAATATAAAATATTGTTTACATCGTATTAATAATAAAACTATTTTATTACTTTTCTAAGTTCTTTATTGTTAATTTGAATAGATATAACGTATAATTGGATTCGAGTTGTACACTATTTAGCACTCGTTTATTATATGCTTTTAGTTATGTCAATAACTTTAACGAGAAAATCGCAAACAGCTTTTAGTAAAATTAAAACCGAGAATAGTTTCTGTCTATATTATTTATGGTATGAGTGACGTCCTAAGGAGCATAATAAATTGTATAATACAACTTCTTAATAAATAACATTGAATTCGTTGAGTTGTCCCGACAAAGTGTCATACATTTATTTTAATAATATTTTTAAAAATAATAAATGAAATTAATGTTTGTTTACCTAATGCACATCCATCAATGTCACTAATATTATTACTCTGGTTTTTTTTTTTAAATATTATTTTTTTGTAATTATTCTTAGATTAATTTTCAGTTTTCGTTTATTTGACAATTTTAAAAATTACTTTTTTGTACATTTAAATGTTAAATTAGTTATTTTCATTAAATATTGTTGTTGATATTTGTTTTAACAAAATGTAAATATTATAGTTATATTATATTATGTTAAGTATTCCAAAACTTTTATATTATTATATATTCTAATATTACATAGAAAGTACCCATTAATTTTTATATTTCCTCGTAAATTCATTATTTTATTCCTTTAAAACTTAAAAATTAAGATAAAAATAGTTATTAATAAAAATAAAAATTTTATTTATGATTCAGTAATTTTTTGTTCCATTTTAAAATAATTATTTACACTGTTAAACTAATAACACAGAAGCATATCAATTTCAAAAATTTTCAATTTCTTCTTAAAAAATTTAAATTATTGTTTGTAGGTACTTTATTTTCTTCGCTAAACTTTAAACCATTATTTTCGGATACCAACTTGCAACTTCATTAATTAAGTTTACCATTATACGTTAGGTTTTATCATCAATCAATGAAACGTCAACTGCAAATATAAACCAACTTTTCTTTCAATTGCCAAATGTATTATTAATTTTATAATTTTTAGTTGTACTATAATATAAAAAGTATAATAACGTTTTTAATCTGTGAAATACGGTAGCATAAAATAAAAGTACATTGTACACATTTAACTATTTTAATTTTACTATTTTAGGGAATAAAAAATATTTACATTTTCTGAACATAACTATTAATGTCGTATAGTTGTCATGACCTTTTAAATAATATAGGATCAATTATAAATAATAGGATCAATGGGATGAAAATTAAGTGTACAATGTTGAAAAGATGATTTGATTCATTTCTCCAATAAATATCAGATAACTACAATTTTGTTATTAAAAGCAAATTAAACTTAAAATAAATATATTAATAATTGGTATTTGAAAGAAATGTCAATTAATGCCACCTTATCTGACACAAATACGTCGCTTGGTCAATGATTTGTGGAACACTTAGGCCCTTATTTTGAATGTCTTGGATGATGAAATAAAAAAAATTGTTTATATAATAATTAGGTAATATTGAGAAAAAATCTTCAATAATTGTATATGAATAAGTGGAAAATTGAAAAACTTTTAAATTTTAAATTATCTAAAATTTTAACAACTACTATTATGATAAATAATTATTTAGATTAACTGTAAATAACATATTTTTCTCTTTTCTCTCTGTTTATTAAATATAATATGATAATTGGTGTAAATTTTCTCTTTCTCATTGTATTTTATGATATAATAATTACTATTAACTTACAATTTTTATAATTATTAGTTAATTAATATTGTTATAGTAAATTAACCAAGTCACCATAGGTATTTTACTTTGTACGTAAACATGTATTTTAAAAATTGGGCTTATTTATAGTAATAAAACTCTCCATCTCCAACAGAAGGTTTGCTTATAAAAGATAGATAAATCATTTATTTTGACCTTATGTAAATTCAAAACATAAATATGATTTTGATTCGATAAAAAAAAAATAATGCGGTTTATATTGTTTGATAATATTGACTTCAACATGAATAATTGATTAAATGATTACATTTTTCAAATGAATAAAATATTTTTTGGAAAATATTCGGTGAAAGTTTTCAAGAGAAAACTATTTAATAAAAACGTTAAAAGTAATTACACAACATTTTATAATTAAAAATATACGTAAATTGAGCATTCTGTGTATTCTCATAAATTTCTAAAAATTGAATTCATTTTTGAATGAAGTAATATAAAGAAATAAGATAACTCAGGTAAAATGTAATTTAGAAAACAAATAAAATAATTTGAAGAGTATAATACATACATTCAATAAAATAACCTAGTTTGAGAACAATATAATTTTATATTTACAAATTCGTGTCTTATAAAATATTTAACATTGACATAGTAAATATTTTCGTTTTTTGAACTGGTATATTACTTTTTATTTTTAACAGAAAATAAAACGTTTATTTCATTTTTCTGTACTGTAAATTTCACAATAAAATGCAAGCATTAAATATTTAAAAATTAAATTACATTCATTATGAATTATCGTAACATACAATTGACAGTTATTTAATATTTTAATGTGTACGTACAATATAATTATTATTTCTTACAAAAAAAAATAATGTGCTTTATCGATTCAAATTGGTACAACTAAATTGAGTTGTTAATTTTTAAGCCATTATATTGTATAATAAATATATATAATAATAAATTGTATCTGTCCATTTATAATTTTAATATTATGTTATATATTTTAGAAATTATTATAAGTATTAATTATTGAAAATAAATCATTTTTACTTCTTTTGTTCATACGATTAATCCAACTAGACATATATTATTATAGTGGCTTACCTTATACATACCATTGATTAAAAATATTTCTGCTGTCATATTGTTGTATAGCTGTAGAGAATGATGTTAAAGTTGTAAAAAATAATACAGGTTAACGTCGTGAACACAATTATGTCCATAACAATATAGCTTATAATTATTTATTATTATAAACAGCTATAGTCGACAAAAAGCAGAATGCTACTATCGAAATTCTCCTGATAAATCGATTATTTAAAGTATTTGTTGCACCATCTGGATTTTACATTTTCGTGAGATAAGAAAAAATTTAATTCTATCTCAAACATAGTGAAATATCTTAAAATATATAAATCTTTTTTAATGACTAGACTAGTTATGTCACCACTTTCAAATTCACCTAAAGTCCCGTTGGCGAAATTAATTAATTTATTAGACTGTTCTAATTTGTAAATGGGCTATAATGTGTTGGCCAGCCATGTTGTCCTCATGTAGATGCAAACGATGGTTTTCGTTCACGTAAACTTGAAAGTTCTGATTTTTTCTAGTCCAATGGAAAAAAACAGTTCCTAATATTACTTCTTTAATAGTTTATGGTTAGTGCACGATAAGAAAATGGTGATTAATAGACGAACCTTTAAATTACTAACTGAAAAGATTTTAATCAAATTTAAACGAAGACCTTACTAATGAATGTACGAAGTAAGTTATAAAATATGCAAAATGTAATTAGAAATAAATAAATAATACATCTTACACTGTATTTGGATCAAGGACGTTATTAGTTAGATATTTTACAATTTTTTTTTTTTATTAAATATCTTTATGCCGGTGCTCAAGAAGAACAGTGAAAAAGCTTAACATTTGTATGCATTAATATAATAATACCTTATTAACACAACTAATATGTCTCGTGCCATTGAGTTTTATATTAAATAGTTTAAATTATTTAACTAAAATGATTTTTAACGATACTTCAATATGTTACTTTTAATCAATATATTCTTAATGCAGAGTTGTACTCTGTTAAAGTAATTGGCAAAGTTATTTAAAGTTTCTAGACATTTTTATATTGTATAACAAATACCTATGTAATATTGTTTGTGATATTAAATTGAATTACAAGTATATAAGTATGTAGTATGCAGTCTATAGTCAGGTTAGGTCAGCAAGTAAATCCACCTACGAACAACTTGTAATTTGACAAATCGAAATTAAATTAAATTGTTTAAACTTTATAACATTTTCATATGTGTAATGTATTTATTGTATATTAATATAATACATATTTGTATTATACTAAGATATACTTAAAGATATCATTTTTTTATTATTTTAAATCAAGGTAGGTATACAATTTAAATAACTATTTAAAAGATACCTCGTAAATTGTAGTAATTAGGAAATTTATTTTTAATCATCTACTATGGCTTATGTTTTTTATATGATTCCTGAAATTAGAAGATATATTTATCAAAATTAAGGGGATGAATAAAGATATTAGATAATACACCAATAACCCCTATAATGACCATTGAAAAAAAAAATATTGTTAGTATATATATTAAATATATTTACTAACTACAGTGTACATTGCATTAAAATATTCAAGCTCGTCCAAAAAATATTTGTCCATGGCTAATACTTATATAATTATTTCAGAAATGTTCTACTTGATTAGATTAATTATTAATAATTCGTAAATTATCAATAATAACTCTTAAGCACACTCCCTTTACTTTACTATACAATCGTATATATTTTAATATAATCTATTTATATATATATATATATACATATGAACTTCACTTGACTGATTCTTCATATCCTAAACTAAATTTGTTAAGTTATAGATAATTAAATTCATATAAAATTAGTTCTAGATTTGTCTCTCTTCAACTCTTCTGATTTATAAATTACATCACATTATTGTCTTATCTATCTTTTTATATTATGATTTAAGATTGTGATTATAACTACTCCACAGATGTTGCTAACATTTCCGTTCTCCTCAGATGGAAAGAATACGAATCTATATACATTTGTGCGCTTCCGAAATAGTTTCATAGTTTAGTTTTAATTTTAATAAAATAGTATTTTAAACATCAACATTAGGTATATTGATATATCAACGATAGATACGATTGTGTATCACAATGATTCGATAATATAATATAATAATTTTTATTATTTCATCTTTAAATCTGTATAATTTTAAAATAAAATGTTTAATCTGAGACTGATTAATCTATGAACAGCTGAATATGTGATAGCTAAAGACCTATTATTTTCTTGGCACTTACAATTAAATTACAAATTATCTTTTATTCTTGTATAATGATAAAGTCGATATTGACTTATAATAACACTAAACATATTTAATAAAATCTGCCATACACAAATTTGAATAAAAGATTGAACTTAAGAATCAGAATAAGTGTAATTAGTTGAGTACAATTTCGGATTATTATAAATAATTTTAATTAACGAATGAATGCTTGTAGATAAAACATTGATATGCTTGCAGAAGTATGTAAATCTCTACACAGAGATACCACTTTATGTGAAAACCGACGTTAATGATAATTAAATAACTCTGAGCATTTTAATAACCAATATATTTATTAAATTATGTCAATTTTTAACTTTCTAGTTTAAGTTTATGGTCAAAATATACAAAATAATATTTAAAATAGTCAAATTTTTTCAAAGATAAATATACTCGCTAGGATAATTTAAACGTATACTATTTAGAAGTATGCACATAATGATAAGTCAGGACTTGTGTAATGTGAAACTAAATGTGAAATAAATACTTTGGTTTTAATAAAACTAAATTCTTAGCTTTAACTAAATTTAATTGTAAATTATTATTATCATACCATGATTATCATCGTCATCATCATTATCGAAGTTTGACAATTATTAGCTTTCTTTAATAAATTATCATTGTTATGAATACTAATTAGAATAATTATGTTATCAGCACAGATTTAATTACAATATTTTGAATGTAGTTTTGTTTGTGTTTAATAATTTTTAACGTGTAATTCATACAAAAACTCTCAATAATAATAAAAAAAATATTTTAACCATTATTCACTTATAAAATGCTCAAAAAAATTGAATGATTTCTGTATCAGTATAAAAATTAAAATATAGGTATAAAATATTGTTTACACGTACAATTTAATTTCATATATAGAACATATACATTAATATAATATGATATTACTGAATAAACATATTTATTTTTGAGTTATGATAAAATACAATAATGATGTATATTTTTTGTAATTATAAATGATTTTGTACAATTATGACGCGTGATTGTACTGATTGTTGACTATTTAGGCATACTAATGCCGACGATGAAATATTATCAAAATGTCATACATTTAACTAATTTACTTCTATATATTTTATTCAAATTTATGTCTTGGTGTTGAACGACTACCTAAAAAGGTCAACTACGTTTTAGAAGATAATATTAAGTATATTTTGTGATATTTATGTACTATAAATCATATTTTCATATCAAATACTAATCACAAACACTGTTATCATGGCTAGTCTATCTTGACACTGTTAAATAAATCATTTGACGTTCATACAATTATTCGAAGAGAAAAATCTATTAAAAATAATGTGCTATCATTCTTTTTACTTAAATAAAAATCATCATAAAAATAGTAGTTGATTTTGATATTTTTCTATATTATAAAGTTTAAAGGACAGAATTGTGTTTTTGAACTTAAATGTTATTAGAATATTTGAATATTTGACATGAACATTATCATATTTTGAATTAAATACAACACCGTCAGAAGTGTTTTTGCTTTACTTGTAGGCATACGTTGAACTTAAGTAGTCCAGTATAAAATAAATATATTAGGCAACCATAAAATAAAAAATGATTGAGTTGATATAATTAGATGGATATTCAAAAATAAATTGTCAACCTGGATTAGTAGGTGTATACGAAATGATAAATAAATAATAACAATTATACAAAAAAAATCCCAAAGTATAATATTATTAGATATTAGCGTGAAACTAATATAAGTTTACAATACATAGACAATTAATATAGCCAGATGTCGTCGATTTCAATGAAATGAATAATTATCAAAGTTTCCTATCCAAATAAAATCCGATATATTTTTAATGTGTTACATTTATTTTATTTTAATCAATAAAGGTGTATGATATCTAACATTGTACTTAAGTAAACTTAGAAATGGTTAAAAATAAAATTTTGATTTTATATTTATTATATATTATTACGTGTTAAATTATACTACAAAAAACATGGTTATATAATGATGTGGTTATAACTTAATATAATATACAATAGAAAACAAGTGTAACAAATAAGACAGGTGGCGGATATTGCCAAATTTACTGTCCCAAGTGTTTTTCATTTGTATCGGATTGAATTTGAAATCAATGTTGAATCATCGCAGTCAAAAGTGGTTCTGAAAAAAACTCAGATTAATATTTAATAGTATTGTATATATATTGAGTTTATAATGCTTTTACATCGCTTCAATATTTTTCAGTACAAGAAAGTACTGAAGAATTCGAAAAATGAGTACAGTACCAAAATGCAATTTCCAATCTATAGATTGAATTACTTTAAACTTTTGGGTTTTTTTATTTCACGAAATACTGCTTAAAGAAAAAAAATAATATTACCAGTGTAAACCCAATTCTTTGCATACCTCAAACTTGACGGATTCTATAATATATGAGCCATAAAAAAAAATTGTTGTTGGTCCTTAATTCTCATCATATTATGCTACTAATTATCATAAACAAAAACTGTAATTAAAAAGCAAAAATACAAATACATATTTGCTATTAATTTTTGATTCGGTGGATTTGACTGTGATGAAGATTTAAATTCAAGGATATCATCAATAGTAATTAAGGTCATCAATGGATCAAACCATAACAGGAAGTTTGTACATTAATGTCCTTATTCTGATCCGGTTAAAGCCTTGAATGATAAATACGTTTGGAGTTATTAATTATTAGTATCGTACGGCAATTGTACATTATGTCTTAAAATAAATCAGTTATGTCTTTTATGGAAAAAGACGTAGGTACTTATCCACATTCGTTTTGATAAACCGCCAATATACGCATACCAGAGGGCCAATTCGACCATATTACGTTTATTTTTAATCCCTCCGTCCTGCGGACTAATTATAATTTCAGAAATAACTATAAATCCTCAACCATTCATTGTACATGCAACATTGTAGACGCTTATATTTTCCAGTCGTCAATTTATTTCATTATTACCTCATGTAGAATAAATAATTTTATTATTATCTTGACCAGAGCTTAGCAAAAAAAATTCGCTTTACCTTGCAAAACATCTTTTTTATTATAACTTTAAGTTTTTCAATCTTTGAAATATTTCCTTACAAAAGGATAATCAGTTCTTTTAAGTAATTTAAAAGTTGTTGTAAAGTTACGTCCAAACTTAAAATAAAATGTTATTGACAATTATTATGTGTACAGTTTAATTTTAATTAAAATAAACAAAGAAAAGTAATTTAAAAAAACTTTGTATGAATAAAATGTTTCACTTCAATGGCTCTTCTATTTGAATTATTTTTTTCTTATAAAAATGAGAATACTAATAAATAATATTGTTGTTTCTATAAAAATGTCATTCAATCATATTTATTCATTCTAAAGCTCCTAAAATATTTAATAAGACTTTAATAGGTTTGGTTGAACATTGTATAAATTATACTTATTAAAAATAATTATAGTCAAATTCTATTTACAGTAATTTTTACTGCCTATTGAATTATTTTCTTATTTTACTTATATCACCTAGGTAATAATAATATTATGCACTAGAATAAATACATTAAAAAAAAAAGTAAAACCATTAATAAGACAACTGAATATTTTACACAAATATACAATATTCCAACTAAAAATACATTTCGAATAATGCTTGTACTTTGTTCTTGAGATTTTGAATGTATGTTTTCAGTCCATATTCAAACAGACTACAACTTTATACAAACATTACTTAAATCTCCCTCCAAGATGTTTGTTTTGTGTTTCATTAGTGATTTGTTCGTGATTCTGTAATTCGTAGTTAGAAATTAATTGTGCCCCAAAGGCATATAATAAATTACTAAGAATAATTAAATAAATATAACCTATGAACAATATTACTATGTTGTTCACTATAAAAATTGTATCTTTTAAATTATATACAATAGCGTATAATATTTCCAAGATAATTAACTAAAAAATATTTAACCATAGCTATTTAGAAATTGGAATTTTATAATACTAGTATATGGAATCATGAAGCAGTAATATTCATATGGAGTTATTGATAGGGTAGATAATATTTTAATATACCATAAAGTTATAATTTAGGGAAACAATATCGAGATGCGAGATATCTTAAATCGGCGTGTGAAACGAATAAGGCAATATCTAATTTTCTGAATTTTTAAGAAGAAGCTGTTAAAAGACAGATTTCAAATTCTATCAGCCTAAATAATTGTTGATAACATCTCACCACATTTTTCCTACTTGAGTGTTGAACCTTAAACAAAAATTTGAATACCGTTTAGATTTTTTTTTTTTTTTAATTTCTAGATTTACAAAGAGTTAAGTTCGATTATATACATAATGCTTTAATTCGAAGAAACACTATTTTTGAAGAAAAAATAGATGAATTGATCAAGTTACAAAAAAGAAAAAAAATGTGGTAATTGTTGTATTTATTGAATATTGACTGCTCAACAATATAATGTAATATATATTACCTTCAAATTGAAATATTTTATTATTATCTATATATTTAGAATTTTTAATGACGATAAAAAACAATTTACTGTATAATAACTATGTGGATACATGCTATAATATAGTGAGATAATACTACTTTCAACAATATTAATAAACACATTTTATTTAATGTTTATTATAATACTATACAATTATTGATTTCAATGTTTCTATTATTTTAGTATGAGTTATATTATGTAACCACTCCGACACTTCAATCAATGATTTATTTGTCATTGGTTTGGCACCGATTAGATTTTATACAAGGTAAGTGTCTGGTACCTATTATATTTACCTTTTTATTTTATTTTTATCCAACCAATACAACCCCAGAGGATCAATAAATTTTGAAATGATTTTATTTTTATTGTAAGTGCCTTCCGGTGAGACAGCAAACAGTACAAACGTCATCTTGACAATATTGGCAGTCAACACACATATCGAGGCTCTGGTAGACACCTTGTTAATGATGCTAACCATGTGCGTACTGGGAAGACTCGATGTGTTCTTATGAATTCAGCCATCACAGTTTACGAAAAAAAAATGGGGATAAAAGTCGGTCTATTACAAGTGTCTAGTAATACATTTTAAATTAACGCACGCAAAATATCGTTTCGTTGAAATATTTATAATCATATTATTATATATATATTTTTTTGATTTAGCGAATACATCACGTGCATGCGACGCCGTATTATGAAAACAATGGTTAATTTTTCAAACAAAGAAATTCTTTCATTAAATTTCAATTATTTCATTCAAACATAATTCCATTGGTATAAATATTATATATAAAAAGAAACACCGCTTATTGAATAAACAATACAACCATCATAATGTTCAGACGTAATTATTTTAAATTATACCAAAGCAATAAATACAAAGAATTTTATGCTAATAATTGTATTATTCATTCCAGTATACATATTACACGACTAAACACATGGGTGGATAGGCCATTTTTGGTCTACCGGGAAATTTAAAAAAGGACATGAGTCATTTGTAAGGGAATTTCCCGGCTTCCCGGTAGGCCTATTCGCCGCTTATGACTATTCACAGGTAGTGTAATACAAGTCGAGTAACTACAGATAGGTATGTATAAATATGATATAATATATTATGATGCATGATTGTCATTATTATTTA
Organism: Myzus persicae; assembly: GCF_001856785.1. Taxonomy (NCBI): domain Eukaryota; kingdom Metazoa; phylum Arthropoda; class Insecta; order Hemiptera; family Aphididae; genus Myzus; species Myzus persicae. The sequence continues at coordinate 107,796 of NW_019103174.1, read as the reverse complement.
ACACTCGTAGTACAAAATGATCCGTTACTTTCGGGCCGTCTGTTGTCGGAAAATATGTAAGCTGTTGAATTTTCAATCACCGCCAAATCTCTATAAATCTTTCATACCGGAGACACTGCAATTTTCTAGTTTTTAAGACGCTCATCGTACAAACATAGAGTGTACCCGTCTTCTGGTGTTTGTCTATTACAACCATTGATCTACATAAACATATTGACTCTGTTGTAACGAAGTCGTTTCGTAAGTCACACACGCCGCACGCATAATGCTGTGTTTGATAACAATTGGTAACAGTCGCAACGATCGGTCGTTTTGAATTGGATATCACGGTGATCCGTAAAGTGTCACGGGTTTTGCGTGCAAATCAATTGTCAACGGTGCGTTTTTAAACAATGCGCCTTCTTAGCATATGAAATGCGACCGTGAAAGTATATATATATATATATATAACGTGTTAATCTTTTAATTTCCACCGGTCCAACTATGTGCGGTGTGTGCCTGGCGAAATTCCGCGATGGCGGAAAAAGGAAACGTCATATTATTAATACGGTCATACAGGTCTGAAAATACTTGTATTTGACTGTACCGCATTAGGTAAGCAAATATGCGTTTCGATTCGATTTCAAAAAAAAAAAAAAGAAAAGAAACAAAAGTGACACTTCTGCACGTGCATAATAATATAGCAATCAGTAATTGTTTTAAATAAACGTTTGTGAGTGTACGGATCGAATATCTGCAATGTTCGGTCGCGAGCAGAAAAATCCGTGAAGCTATTATATTGGATCTTCGGAAAACCTTCATTATCATTTATTTCAATCATAAATATTACCCACGTGGGTGTTGAATTACGCAAGGAAATGCATATTGAAAGAATTTTCAAAATGAAAAAATCTTATGATACTATACTTTTATTAACTTAGCATGGTATACAAAAATCTTTTATTTTTTGATTTTGAATAACCAAGCCAAGTTGGATGGCATTGGTTTCTATTAACAAGATTTCTTAAAAACTAAGAAATATTTTAACAGATTTACAATCTCTCTTAGACCTAGTAATATCCAGTTTTTCAAAACAGCTTATTCTCATTTTATTAACTTCATTTTTTCCCAAATTTATTATTTTCAGGCCACGTGCTATGATTTTTGGAATCGTATATTTCACTTTTATTCCATTTCAATAATATAGGTTGGGTTATTTAATTTATCTTCGACATATACCCCAGGAGAACTTTATTCCTCAGTGTTTACAATCTTGTAATATTTTAACATATTAGTCTGTTAACAACTTATAAAAATGTAAATGTCATATTTAAAATGATATTTTTGATGGTAGGTAAATTATACTTATCAATTATTTACTATACACATGAGTGTAAATAAAAAAAAGTCTTAAACTGTGAGGGTAATAAACTAATTTCATGCCAAAATAATGTGTATCATGTTTGTTACGATTAAGCTTGCCAAACAAAAGATTTTATTCACCTATAAGTTATAATAAATATGCGTGATATTTGTCCAACTAATTTAGTGAGCCTACCCTCCTCTTCACAACAATCATGGTCCCATTTCCGACACCATTTTCGCTTGGGCACACAGGCTAATCGCGGGCAGTCTTATTAGACTCAAGTTACTTTGGAAACTATATTGTCTGTCGTAAACGTCAGACCAATCCCTTTTTATTAGGTGCAAGTATAGGATTAGAATCCATGTGTGCCACACTAGTGCACCATTTTTCGGTTACCACCTTTCTCTCAAATTCTATTAATAACTATTATTTTTTCTCTTAAATATTTACTGTATGTAATATTTACCACTGTTGACATTTGTGTTATCCTTGTGTTTTTTTCTACCAGCTGTTCGATGTATACCAATCAAGCTAAGCACATACATTATGAATATTGTCAACTTATGATTTTTTTTAAATGGTAATTTATAAAACCAAACCTAAATAACATGTTATATTCAATAAAAATATTTAACTTGAAACAAATTGAAAACAATGGAAATATTTATTCATCACTTTTAGGGTTTCACAACTTTTTTTGGGCAAAAAAACATATATACTTATTTTTATATTTTATTAGTTTTTAATCAAATATTTTTATTGCTCAACAATTGATTGAGTGTAGAATATACTTAAAAATAAGGATAAAGTATTAAGTAGGAAATAAGAAGTAGTGTTTAAAATGAAAGATTATAAATACAATTGAACTAGTGACGGAATCATAAGGCTGATAGTGGAGATAATTATAGGCTTTAAATTATTACACATGGATAGACTAAGGAGAAATGGTACCTTTAGCGATAAATGAATTTAGTACAAAAGAGAGAAGGGAAATTAGTAGATTGATGATTGAATTTAAGTTTGAAATTAGTTGTAATAATAAGGTAGAGACGATTTTTGGCTGTGAATTTTCGTTTGACACGACTTTTGCTTAAGTTCTCATTTTGGGCATTCTAGGCATGTGCTTCTTGAACCTAGGTTTTCGGAATCTCAGGAAACTTTTATTTTTTTTATTTGCACTGTTTGAAAGAAAGTAATGTTTCTTGTTGTGGATTAGTTGTAGCTTTTTATAAGACGGTCAGCTTTTATAGTTAGTGGGGTGCGCGATAGGACTAGAGCGAATTTGATCGGTAGCTCAATGGACTTAGTACAGTCTTTGGCTAAGTGATAGAGGCTACATTTAACACTGCGTAGTGAATGGGTGACAAGGCATACCCGAGGAAATATCTCTGAGTGTGCCCGAACACAACTGGCACCGCTTACATTGTGGCTGCTGACAAATATTTCAGCCGATTTTTTCAACATTAATAATATATTTAGCAATTTAAGTGACAGTGGAAATCCGTTTCAATATATTGTCAAAAATATTTAAAGTACATATGCACAGTTTTTCACAGTGTCTGAAGTTCCAATTTCGATGAAATTGGGTATTTAACAATTTTATTGAATTATATTAGTTATTTTGTTGTAATTAAAATAAATTGATAACCATAGAGATTCGAAACTTGTTACAAGACATTATTTTCTATGTACAATTTTATTTTCAATATATTTTGTCTACTTTTAAGTTTTAAGCTATTTTTACGTCAGACCTCTTTACACCAGTCAATACAGTTCGTTGGTATTGACTTATACTTTATGTAAGTTAATACAAATATTATAATAAACGCAATGTTTTTTTAAAAAATAGTTCAAGATTAAACTATTGTATTACTCATAGAAAAATAAATAAATCATTGTCGGTAGTATAACACTATATCAGGTCACTGTTACAATGACCTACTCAATGGCAAACCACAAGATACACCTCAAATACATAGGTACCTACTATAAAGCACATCAATTTCCTTGGGTTTTATTTTTAAATACAATTGTAATACTTTTATAATATTATGCGTGCCACAGACAATAGTATTATGGTTTGGACTTCATGATGACGAATTTTTAATAACCGATTGGAAACTAATAAGTTATTAAAATAACACAACAATCTTATGCTTGTTATGTATTCAGGCTTCAGAGTGGTCCATAGCAAATGACCCGGCACCCTGCATTGGCTCTGTTTATTTACAAATTTAAGACTTAACATAATATGTACGAATAACATATTTTAATAACTTCAACTCAAGCAAAAATAAAATATCGTTTTGCTTTGCATACCTAATTTAATTTTAACTATTATCGGAAAAATAACATTTCAATTTTTAATTATTATGTAATCATATTATTGTTACCAATTCCAATCGACACAATAGCCTAATAATAATTACCCAATTATGTATTTGTGTCAATGGCATTATATACCTATTGTTCCACTTTATTCATTACCTGCATGTTCTAATTCAATAAATAAATCATGTCATTTTTCTGTTAGTCTTTAATTGATCGAATTCATGTAAATATCAAAATTATATGTTCGATCAACCATCATAATATAATGGCCATGATAATATGTGGAATTACTATTTAAATTAAAAACATGTTAAATTACAATATCACTATTATTATTGGGTTTTCTATTTGTTATTGGGGAATTTGTTTGTTCTTTCCAACTGTCGTGTTAGACCACTCGCTGCTGACGTTAACTTATTCATTCACCTGCACCTTAATTATTACGAGTAAGAGTAAATGTATATATTTATGCATATTTTATATTTACATAAAAAAATGAGATATCTTACATTTATCAAAAATTTACATACATATGTACAATTAATTGTGATTATTATTGTTCAATATTTAATACAATATGACATTTCTGGCTTATTAATTTATATTAAATTGTCATAAATTAGTTCAAACACTGTACCTATGTGATAATTGCATACATTATTCATGTAAATAACGTAGTTTTCCATCGTTAAACCGGAAATATAAAACGTAGGTACTTACAAAATAATATATACTTATGATAAAACAAAATATAATCATTCAGCGTGAAATGTGAATTATAAGGTAACTAACATTAAAAATTAGTAATTTTAATTATTTTATTTTTAAATGAGCTTTCAAAATAGTCTCCCATTAATATTAAATATCTTGAATAACTTGACTTTGAAAGGTGTAACAGTACATAGTATAGTATAGTATAAGAGTATCAGAGTCTAGATTATAATATTATACCAAAGTTATTGGATTCAATCAAAAATTCAAAAATTTGTAACTTATTCATGTATAGAGTATTTAAGGATTGAATAATAATAAAATATTTTCTTGTTACTATAGTAAATAGCACTCGGTAGGGACAGCTAATATTGGAATGTACAAATTTTATTAAATATTTTAACAAGCTCCATGTTTTGCATAAACAGTCATTAATTTGCAATGTTTTGCTTTTAAAATGTCCAGCCCATTTCCTGTGGATTTTTCATTAAAAACATAAAATGCAATTAGATTGTAACGATAATGACCTATCTTTATTAAAGTAACATACCAATAATTTTAAAATTCTACGAATTATAAACAAGTATTTTTTTTATTAGTAAGTTGAATGAAAATTGCATTTCAATAAATTCTATCAAATTAAAAAATGTCATAATCTAATAACAGCGATCTCATTTTATTGCAAATCGTCCAATAATATTTTGCAACCATTGCAGATGTATTTCATACTGTCAATGAATAAATCCAATGCAGCTTTCCACATTATTCTAAAACAAAATGAATACATTATAATTATGAACAACTTAATAATTTTCAATTGTAATATTTAAAATTTAGATTCAACTTTCAATATGACTGAAATTATATTTTAAATCTCTTAAGTATAAAAAAAAATAATAATCTCATTCGCACGCAGTAATAAAAACAAAATGTAATCTTCTGAGTTATAAAAGTTGAAATCAAAATGTTTAATATTCGTTTTCCAAATATAATATAATAATATAATGGGAAATGTAAATTTATGATCCTATATCTACTATATTTAGTCCAAATGGAAGAGAACAATAATATTCATAGAAACAGGAAATTTGATTTGAAAAAAAATTTACATTTTATAATGAAATTGACCAGGCAATCGTTTATTATTACTTTTGTAATATATTTTCTTATACAGTTTATTCGATAAAAATAAAAATATATCTCCATTATAGTGAGATATACTTGAAATGTGTCCATATTAATTGCAATTCTTAACTACTTTATCCTAAGTGACATTAGAGTTAACAAAATGTACTATGACAACCACCATGGATGAATATCCAGTTATAGGATTCGGCGCCATTTCTATATAATACATATTATATATACATATATTCTATGTATGGTATTGAACCTTTTAACGGAAATGTAATAATATCTAACACGAGTTAGTAACGCTAATAGTATAAAGTAAAACCGTCTGTCGAGGAAACTTTTTAAAGTAAATAATCAATCAATGTTTTTCAATAATTTGTTTTTAGTAAAATGCGAGTTTCAGCATTTGGATTTTATTTTTCGTGAACAACAGGCCTGCAGTGAATAATGTCTACAGCACCGGGAGCGGAATAATACAATGTTAAAAATATAACTTATGTTTCCATTTTGACTTATATCCTCTCAGAGTTCAACTTCTCAAAACTCTATACACTAATCCAAACGTCATAATATATAACTTAAATTGAAAGCTGAATATTATGCAGTATATAAGTAAAATACTTAATTACTAATTAAGTAAATTAATTAATAATGATTAAAGTATATTTTAATTTTTAAATGCATATCCCGTCAGTTTTTAGTAATTAATAATTAATTAATTGTATTTTAGTGGATTAATTTCACAGTCATGTTAATTAGGTGCACATGGGGTGTGTATACGAAAACCATCACGGGGCTTATCATTGTGCACGAGTTCAAATAATAATGAATAACTGATAATCAGTAGATAGTGATGATAAATAAATTGAAAATAATAATAATAAATGTGGATGTAAAATTGTTGTGGTATTTGATATTATAGGTTCCTAAATATAGAAGTTTTGAACTCGTTAGATTGTGTCATAGATAAATTAAAAAAAGTTACGACTGGTATAAATTAATTATACTTTGTATTATACAATTCGATTTATGTGTAATTATCTAAACTTACATGCAAATGGCCGTTAGAGTATATAATATATAATTAAATCAATCAATCAAAACAAAAATCACACAATAATAAATTTACATCGTCTGTAAACGATTATTAGCACTGAATCTAAAAAAAAAAAACAAAAAAATAGGTACATAGATTACACGTTATACTTTTGTGGGTTTGTTGATGTTTAGAGCACCAAGGTCAATTTAGGGGGAGGGGGCTCAAACCTGCAATAATATAATACTACTTTATAATAATAACAATATGTGTGTAACGTGTATTGATTAATAAAATGTCCATGTAAATATAATGAATATTTACCCAAAATTACTTAGTAGTTAGTATGAATAATGAATGTAAAACATATTGTATATCTGAACAATAAATAGGAATGCAGACGCAATTAGGTGCAATTATAAAACAAAATGTATGATATAACAAAATATATAGCGCAGTGTGGTTTGACGATACAACAGTTGATCGACTACCAAAGTATTATACATTTAAATTAGATATACAGCCAGTCAAAACAACAGCCATATATATATATATTAGGCATGGCATATTGAAGAAGGCCATCGTTAGATTTTTGCAAATTAAAAAATGCCCAGGTAATGAGGCTACGGGTAAAAATAATATACGTAGGTATAATAAATAATGATGATAAATTTATTTAGAATGATAATAAAACAAATATTTCAGTTACAATCAAGGTTTAGAGTCTACACCATGATAATAATAAATTATAGCAAGCGACGTTTATCACTCTAGATAATAGGAGGTGAAAATGACGCTAGCAGTGTGCAACAAAAACATCTTATTTTCATTGGCATTTTATGTACTTGCTCCTAAAAATTATTATCATGTGTCCATATTAATGTATTGTATGAAAAAATATTTCGTGTAAGTATATTTTGATGCAATTTATTTGTACGATAACTAAAAAAAGATGCATATTTTATTTGAGTCTACATAAAAAAATATATAAAATCTTATAACACTTTTAATTTTTTTTTGCAATACAAACACAGCTTTTATTAAAAATAAAAAAGTTTCTATTATATAATATTTGTTTTTTCTTAAATTGTTACATTTGTAGTTTTATGGTTTTATTTTACTGCAAATAAAAATGTTTTTATGTGGAATTATAAAATGAAAAAGAACTTTTTTAGGGTACTAAAAAAGAATACTATATATTACACAAACATTGACTCTTGAATATTAAATTGATATATAATATAAGCTTCATTAATCATGTATAATTCGAAAGTTGATTGGACCAAAAGCGTATTAATTACGAATGTTTTGGATTGGTATATTAATTGTTTACACAATTATAAATTATATTTGTACACCATACATTTGGCTATTATATTACTATAATACGAGTCAACAGAAGCATAAACTGATTAACTGAACTAACAAGAAGACGTATGTTTTCGTTAACGTTTCGTATTTTACTTAAGTATTTGAGTAAATAACTTTATAAATTTACAATTGTATTTTATATACAATAAAAAAAAAAAAAACATTATGTAGTAAATTTGAATTATGGAAAAATATTTACAATATAGTTCTTATTCGTTCATTATTAATAATAAATGAGCATTCGTGAATAGCGTTGATCATTTACATTGTTTGATGGAAAATGTTTTGTACACAAACGTAATGCATTTACCTCTGGGATTTTATTAGTGCTTTTTACATGGCTATTAAATAATAAAAACCTTAATTTATGGTATATTACTTTTATTATTGCGTTATTACTTACTTTTAGAGATATTTGAACAAACATGTAAAAATATGGTACGGTTCTCAGAAAAGTTCAGAAGATTAAACCCGTATTCTGAAATTAATGCACATTATAAATTGTTTGAATTGCTTGTGAATAGCAACCCTAAATTTTATTAAATTTCCAAAATCGATAAAAAATAGATAATACTGTTCAGTTTGAATTTTCGTCTAAAGAATATGTTTAATATACTACAACTTAATATTCAATTAAACGGATAATAATTCTAAAGCATAATGTTTATTATCATAGAATAGAACTTTTTTTTAGTTTTTTTTTATTGATCTTAAGTACATCTTCGACTTCAATGGACATACGAAATATTTAAATTTGATGGTTGATTATTATTATAACTTATAACTATGCTATTATAACGATTGGATCGATCGTTAAACATTATAATCATTTGTGTGAAAAAATATATGCTGTTTATTTAACAATCATTATTGTTTGTTCTTAATTTTGTAATGATGAATCAAATATAAGTTTTCGTGTTGCTATTGATGACACATTATTACTACTATTATTTATTGTTATAATTTTAAAAATGTCATGCGATATTTTTCATAAGTTTTACTTATTGTAATTAAAAAAAATATCAAAAACGTTTGATTATATTTACTATAAGCGTTTATAGTTTAATTTTTATAAAACCGTGGAAAAATGTAAATTATTTTATTGAATTTCAAATATTTATAAAATTTGCAAACTACATAGTTTGTAGTTAAATATGTATAACATTTTCAATTAGTTAAGGTTTCGAATTTATTACAAGGTTCCTTATAAGTGTTTTCTTACAACAAACAAAAAATCTAGAAACAACTTATGCATAATTTTTATTTGAGACATTTAAATTTAAAATTTTGACAAAATTGGGTATTTAAACGACTTTAGTAATTTTGTTGTCTGTAATTCAAAAAATTTTGTTTGTGGGGACATTTCAAAGGACATTTACAAATCATTGTGCTTAATTTTAATCTATTTATAAAACGATTCAAGAACCTATTATCACCGTTGTACACTATTTACTTATGTGTAAAAATTATCTAGTAATATCATTCTTAAATAGAAATAATTATTATATTATAAATGCAATTTGGTTATCATTGAAATTAGTAACTTGAATATAAACATAAATTACTTATAGCAATATAAATATTATATAATACAATATCCTTAGATACATAAACTGGCTGACTAGTCTTAACTTAAGAACGTATTTAAAAATTGCAATGATTTTTCGTTGAATTTAAATTGAACATGTCAATTTCAGTGACCTACTCAATGACGAACTTCATTTGACATATACCATACAGCAAAACTAGTTTAATTTAAAAGAATTCCTTATTTTCTATATTTTTAAATGTAAATTTTTTTTTTTTCAAGAAAATTGTTGTCAGTTAGTAATTTTCAATGCACTTATAATATTTGACAAATTTATTCATATCAACAAATACTAATCTTTTTAATATGTGAGCAGAACGGTCAGTGCTCACATGTCAACAATGATGTTACAAATATAACGTTATTAACGACAATTTAAATACTGAAAAACCTGTTTCTATACATATTTAAAATTAAATTATATTTTCGCACTGAAATAGTGTGTCGTACTGTACGCTAAACTATAATTATATTATGGTATGGTCTCTGGTGGGTTGTTTTTGAAATGATTAAATAATATGTTACAGTCATTTCTTTCTAAGAAAACCGTGTTCAAATTGTACATGTGCAACAGCTGATCACAAACAATATCGCGACTCAAAAATATTGTCGGGCGGATGATAGGATTATGCGATCGCGTGTGTTTTTAAAATAATATGCTTTGGGCAAGCGACGTGCCGTGTTGCGTTTTAATGGTTTGCCGGAAGAACCCTTCCTGCTGCGCGCTAAACTGTTTTTACCGAACATCTGTGTGACTGTGTTGGATGTTGGAATTCGTTGTTCATTTATATTCTTCAATGGTATGAATTGGGAAAGGACATTGCCGTCTATTGCTAAACTGCTGGAAAACGGTCGATGTCATTTTGTATGGCATGATTTAATATTCCGGAAATCAGTGAGACTAATTGTACGTTAATTTTTGCTCTTGTCCCATTTTCGGGCACAGCAAATTATTGTCATCATGGCTTCGAAATTAATCCATAGCAATATTTCCGTCGAGCTTTTATATTTGCACCCACCCCACCTGCTTCGATGCAACATATATTGTGTACCTTTTTAACACACTCACACACCCAAAAATACATGCTCACACATAAAATATAATACACATATATGAATATAGAATATATAGTTTATAGCCCAACCATTCATTAATTGCATTACCATATTTTATATCACACTCTTTAGTGCTCGAGTTAATAGGGTTTCGGATTCGAATTGAATTAAATATGCGCTTCAAAATTCGAGTAAAAAAGTTAATTTACACCAGTATAATATATCCATTGAATTTAATTGTGAGCCTGAGAGCATGCTCACTACTATAAGCACTTGTTCTGTGTACATTTGTCACATAATATAAACATACAGTCTATTTTTATGCAGTTTGTTTGTCGAACACTTGGCTGTACAAACCGTTGATTGAACTAATAGGTACCACCCACTATTTATTTCTTTGAAATAATATTATACGCCTCGTAATAAGTATGTGTTTCCAAATACGGAGTTTAAAGTATAATAGTTTAAAAAAATAATAAACCAAACTACATGTCCTACAAAAAAAAAAAAAAAAGATTATGATATAAAATAAATATAAGTTATTTGAAAGCGTAAATAAAATATTCTTGGTACATGGCATTTCATTAAAAAAAAAGGTCAAACAAAATACATTAATTCTGCTTAAGTAAATAATAACACGATAAAAATAAATTAATACGTTTTTTTTATCGCATTTGCATTTGATAATATAAAACGCGATTCATTGAAACCCATTCAAATAAAATATACATGTATACACTATATACAATCACTTTAATATTATTTTAAACATTGGAGTTAATTGAAAATTTTTAGAAATACAACGTAATATTTATCGATGATAAAATATTATATGTTGGAGTTCTTGAATTTGCAATATTGCAAATAGCCATTATTATAATCAGAAAATATACTGTTACAAAATAGCTTTAAATAAATGTTAAAATTGTTACCTTTATAAAATATTTTACAATATTTATTTTGACGGATTGAATCGCATAAATAAACAAAATAATACTGATTAATACATTCATTTTTATATTCATAGATTACATAATAAATACATTAAAATATATCACATTATTTATAATGCATTTAGAATATTGATAAAAATTACTTTTCTTTTGAATTAATTTATCAAATTTATTGTTTGCGTATTATTTACATGTTAAATAAAATGTTAACCTATAATGACAAGTATGTACACTTATTAATCTTTTAAATTAATTTAATTTTCCATTTTAGTATTCAAATATTATTTGAATACTACTAAATTTACTTCAAATAACCTTTTGGCAGTATATACGATGGGTATTTTATTAGTTTTTTTGCGACAATAGCATTTTTTTGAATGGCATGTAAATCATGAACATAATTCAATAACGTTAATGTATAAATATGAGCAATAACTTTTAGTACTAAACTTGAAATGATTTCACAAAACTATACCTTATGATACATTATAAGCATAGGTATTTTAAGTCTACTGATTATCAACGCCATTTTTATGATTTTGTACTGTAAAAAACAACCATTAAAATAATCTTAAACGTAGATTATATTATAAAGAATAAATTGATTGTTATAAGAAACACCTGGACTAAAATTGACGACCAGACTAATTATATACAATTGATAAGATTCTTATCTGAGTTTACTGTAAAGTTTTTGTTGCATCTATAAAGCTTTGTAAGTAATCAAAACAAGTACACAAAAGTAATTAACTTATAAGTTATAATTTAGTTCTCAAAGTAAACTTAAAAAAATTACCGTCCACAATTTAATAAACCACCCAATGTTTTAAAAATGTCCATAATTAACAAAAAAAAAAAAGATATATAAATACAGTATTGCAGGGCTTTGAATCAAGAAACTGTTATTTGAAAATATATTACTTAAAAAGTTGAAAAGAGATGGGAATATAATATATTTTGTTGTAACTTAACACATTAATTAGTCGACGAATACAGTTCAAATATTCTGCAATTGAAACTATCCCATCTTTGTTTAACTACCAAATTTTAATTTATGATATTCTATTTATGATAAGTTTACACAATAAAAGCTCACATTTATTCACTTAGGTAAATAAAAAATCGGTTCTTACGCACTTACACGTCATAAATATTATATTTAATAACATCCGTTTTGAAGATCACAATAATTATATATTAATATTTAAATTCAGAAAATTATGATTTGAAATGTTACTCTTTTATTATTTTAAGAGAGAAAATTAATAGATGAAATGATTTTTCAACGGTAATTATAGAATTTCATACTACGTCGGTTGTACCAAATGCGCATTTTCGTAATATACCTTATCCTAGAAATGGTAGCGGAAGTTATGGTTTACGCATGAACCTGACAAATCAGAATATCATAACCTGTTCAAAAACGGTAGAGCCCCTTGAAATGAAATACCCATGTTATAGGTATCTATGGAATATTTAATACATCGAATTGTTATAATACGAAACGCGTAGTTAAAATTATTGTCGGACCCCCACCCGTTGGTAGTTGGTACACACGACCGTTTTCACATGATCTAATCATAATGGTCCGGAGATTATTATCCACACACACACACAGACACACACACACACACACACACACACACACTCACATCCTCACTCGTCCCCTACAAGACGACAAGGAAATATGCAGCTTATGATGCTCGGGCCATCACGTTAGTCGGCGGTTCGGGACCCTCTTACCGGTTTTTCGGGTAGACGTGGTAAACAGAAAAAAAAAAAAAAAACGAACCGA